>NC_058405.1:69180183-69396655 GCF_002201575.2 Neomonachus schauinslandi | reverse complement strand
AACCCTCAGTTTGTTTCCTGAGATTAAGAATTCCTCATATCAGTGAGGTCATATGATACATGTCTTTCTCTGTTTGACTTATTTCGCTCAGCATAATACCCTCCAGTTCCATCCACGTTGTTGCAAATGGCAAGATCTCATTCCTTTTGATGGCTGCATAATATTCCATTGTATATATATACCACTTCTTCTTTATCCATTCATCTGTCGATGGACATCTTGGCTCTTTCCACAGTTTGGCTATTGTGGACATTGCTGCTATAAACATCGGGGTGCACGTACCCTTTCAGATCCCTACTTTTGTATCTTTGGGGTAAATACCCAGTAGTGCAATTGCTGGATCATATGGTAGCTCTATTTTCAACTTTTTGAGGAACCTCCATACTGTTTTCCAGAGTGGCTGCACCAGCTTGCATTCCCACCAACAGTGTAGGAGGGTTCCCCTTTCTCCACATCCCCGCCAACATCTGTCGTTTCCTGACTTGTTAATTTTAGCCACAGAATAGCTGAGACTCTTGAAGGGCCTTATCGGTTTAATGAAATCATTTTGTAAAGGTGACCATCAGTCAGTGACCCAGTATTGGTAAGCCATGGAGCTTTGTACTTTAGGCTGATCCCTGGCAGGGCACGGCAGTCATTTAGGAATCTCATTTCTGGACCCTCCTTCTATATCTATGCAATTTTCTTGGTTAATAATCTCCCAGAGTTAATGAAAATGCCCCTCAACAGTATTATCACTTTCAATAAATTGGCTTCTCAGCATCATTTTATGAAATAGATAACATCCTCCTCAAGTTCCTTGAAGCCGGCTTCCCTTTGATTTTCCTAATACCATAACTGCCTTCAAATCTCTCTCCTCCCCTGGTCTCTTATGCCGTCTATTTGCCCTGCACCTACTGCCAGAGCATGTTCTTGAAGAGCAGCAGTATACTGCCCAGGGATCAGAAGCTCTAGGTACTTGGATTTGCTTCACTAACATTAGTTTAATAACTCCTGGACCCAGAAATACTAAAGCATCTAGCAGCAGGGTCAGCCATTGTAAATAAGCTCATTACCTAAGTGGTCAGGAAGGAAGTGTTTCAGGAATGTTGTAGCTGCACTTTATAAGAGAGTTGAGGAATTTGGTTTGACCATAACAGATGTCTGGGATTCTCCCATTTCAGTGGTGTGGGCTTGGAAGTTTGTTTAGAATGTCTGAGATTGTATAGAAGATGTAAGGAATCTTTCAAACATGAGATTTTATAAGAAATCCTTCACTGTAATTACTTGAGACCCGGGCTTAACCCTTCCCCCTACATTTTTTTCTAATCCTACCTCCAGGAACCACCTCCAGCAGCAACACAGTGGTTGCCGGCCAAGACAGTTTCCCAGACGCCGAGGAGAGCAAGATATTGAAAGAATCTGATGAGAGGTTGGTGCACAAATTTGGCTTAATGTCCAGTAAAACTTTCAGCAATAGTCTATACAAAGGCATCAGTAAGAGTTTGTGGTGTTTCATAAATTACACACACACACACACACACACACACATTCTTCTTTGCTTTTAGAAACACAAACTGACTCTGATTCTGCTCTGTATATCCCTAAAGATAATGATTTCTCCCTGAGAAAAGCCAGAGAAAAGAAAGATTAAGAGGGATGTCATTCTGGTGGCTGAATCCCACTTACCGCAGGGCTTACTAAAAACCACTGGTGGTTCTGCTAGTGGGCACAGACCATCTGGAATTAGAGGGAATTTCCATGTGAAATTTTCAGATCTGGCTGTGGAATGATTACTTAGAGATTGAGCAGTTGTCTTGAGGTGAGTCCTATGAAACGTCATCATTTTTGTTCTGTCTTTACATGGTCAAATTTGGTTAACCAACAACATTGCCTTTTCCTGCTAAAAGAAGCCTCTAGTCCCTTCACATTAGCTCTTTAATGGTATTTCTCTTGCCCCTTTACATTGTCCAGATGCTACTCATAAATAAATAAAATCTGCATCACTATTTCCTGTAGTTAATTGTGAAGAAAGAGCAGAGAAACAAACAAAAAGAAATAAATAGGACTCAAATTAAAAAATAAAAATTAGATGGGGGGCCTGGGTGGTTCAGTTGGTTAAGCATCCAACCCTTGATTTCGGCTCAGGTCATGACCTCAGGGTCCCGAGATCGAGCCCTGTGTTCAGCCCCGTGCTCAGCAGAGAGTCTGCTTAAGGATTCTCTCTTCCTCTCCCTCTGCCTCTCTCCCCACTTGTGCCCTAAATAAATAAATTAATTAATTATATATATATATATATAAAATCTTTAAAAAATAAAAACCAGAATGATTCTCATGGTGTCGAAAACTCCTTAGGCTGACAATTTTCTAGTGAAAACTCCCGAGGAGCTGTTTCACTTAAGAAATTAGTAACAAGGATGAGACTCCATTCATAATGGAGAAAATTCAATAGATCAACTAATTGAAATAATTCACTCAACCCATAATGCTTCCAGATGCTTCGTGACCGTCCTCAGGATTTCATCCTGTGCAGGAGAATATGGCGGGGGCTGCAGGTGGATGGGTATCTGACATAAGACGGACTGCCTCTGGAGTTCTGAAGGCTCATTTCCAGTTCGGGCCCTTATCAGGTTCCCCAGTACCTTCATTCCTGGGTTGCTACACTGCCTTTAGGCAGATGCTCATCCACATGAGCCTTCCTTCAGGTTAAAAGCCCAAACCCAGTGGATCATGATCATAGACCTCACCCAATACAGATCTCTAACAGAGGCATTTCTTTCATTCTTGGAAATGAGTAAAGGTTTTCATACTCCATACATCAGTGACAATACAAGATGATTAATTAACATGGTTTTAATCTGTATTTGTTAGTACCTTCTTTGGAAACTTCCTTATGGTAAATAATGACATTATGTCTCTAAAGATATTTCTACTTTCTAGTTGGAGTGTAACATTCTTTATCATTTGTTGTCTAGACTGAATTTTCCAATCTTAATTTTATTTAGGGTAGAAAGGTGATGAATGTCTGTATATTAACATCTCACTTACAAAGGCCCCTTTGGGACCAGAGTCCTGAGTGTCCTACCCAAGTTTTTAGTGGTGGCCCTTGAAATTAAGAGGTTAACCTCTAATATCATCTCTAATATCAAGACCAGAGAACACCTCTAATAGAGGCTTTCTTGTTTAACTCTTGCTGTCCTCCTCTCTCACTGTATCTCTGTTGGCCATTGGAAAGCTTGATGCAGTTATGTACCCACACTTTTTATACATATGCATATATATCTGGTTCTTTCATAACAGCTATATCTATTTATCTATAGCTTTATTGGCCAATTTATATATATTCATATGTATATAACCATATATATACTAATATTCTATCCCAAAGGATACCATTATTCCCTTGATCCTGTACTCCATCTGCACGATTTCTCTAATACATTCTCTTTTTTCTGTGAAAGTAGACTGTGCCCTCAGCCTAAAATACCTTATTTCTCTTGAATCTACTTATTACCCTTCCTTTCTTGTAGACTCTGTCATGTTGATTTATAGGTACTGGTACACATGCTTGTCTCAACCACTAGATTTTCATTCTTGGAAAACAGAGACCACATATCTCGCATACATATTGCTATCCTTAATGATTAGCCTACTATGCTATACACAGTAGGAATTCTTTAATGTTTATTCAGTATGTGAATAAAAATGGGGGAAATCTGACAGCCCCAGAGATAAGCTGTCCAAACCATCTGGCCCCTTTCTCCCTCCCTCTTGCTAACCCCATTACAGAAGATAGTTACTTTACAGTCCTTGTGAACAGCCTATTCTTTATAGTTCTTTAAAGTCCTTGTAGACAAAGAGTCTACAAATAACAGTTGGTCAGAAATACTGACCAGACTACTGTGTTACCCAACTCCTAGGGGGTACTAGTCACCAAAATACATTATTGGGCTCCAGGGGGCGCCATGGAGTTGTGTAAAGAAGCAGGCCTGATGCCATGTTTTTTCCAGCTAGATTAATGGCCCTTTGATGTACTTTGGTAATATTTAGTACTATAATATCTATTAACAAAAAGTTCAGATAGGTTATGGTATCATTAAAACAAGGGTAAAGGAATAAGAGCCAAGCTAAGAGGAGAGTAAGATAGTTTTGTTTAAAGTCCTCAAGTCTTCACTAAGGAAAACTACTAAAAGTTAGTATTAACCTAAACCTGAATTCTTCAAGAGCCAAAGTAAAAAAAGAAGAATACAGTGAATTTTATAACTTTCAGCGTGTAAAAATAAAAACTATTCATGGAAGCTACTAACAGAAACTACCCTAAATTCCTATTATTTTTTTAAAAGATTTTATTTATATATTTGAGAGAGCATGAGCGTGGGGGGGAGGGGCAGAGGGAGAGGGAGAAGCAGACTCCCCACTGAGTAGGGAGCCCGATGATGTGGGGCTTGATCCCAGGACCCTGAGATCATGACCTGAGCCGAAGGCAGACGCTTAACTGACAGAGCCACCCAGGCACCCCGAAACCATCCTAAATTCAAAGAAGGATTTATCGTGTAGGGTTTTTTTATTAAACAACAAAGTGAACACATTTTTTATTAAAATAGCTGTTTGTAGCAGTTTGTAAAATATGCAGAACCAAACTACGTAAGTATTTTTAATACATCAACCCTTAAGAAATACTTATTTGATAAATTTATAGGTTCCATGAAAGGATTTTTTTTTCATAGGGAGCCAAAGCAATAAGCTTCAAATGTATGAATTTCTGGTAATCTCGCTTGATACAGAGATAGAAATTAATAATCTACAAAAAGTTGCCTAAGTATTACTTTGAGCTAAATCAGCAAGTTAAAATTTAGAGAAACATTTTGTCCTTCTAGTTTTTCTCTTATCAGAGTGATACTCATGATATATTTCTTAAGACATGTACCTTTGATATTAAAAAGCTATTTAGTCTACTTAATCATTGAAATTCCTCTAAAACCCAGACCCAAAATTGTTTTCTTCGAGCCAGGAAAGCAAAGGAAAATAATAGATTTTAGGAGCCAGTTTTTACTTTTTTGTTGTTGTTGTTGCCAAGCTTGTACTTCGCTACACTGTGGTTTTGATCTTCTCCAGAGTAAAGAGAACAGTCTGGAAGGGGCTTGCTCCTCATGTTCGTCTTGGCTTCATAACCTCTGCCTAACTCTCCTTTAGATGTATCTCAAGGGAAAAGAGAAGGATTGTCATCCTTTCTATAATTCTTTCCTGCCTGGCCCCTCCAGAGCGTGATTAGAAAGCCAGCACATACTGTATATGGTTCATGAGCTCTCTGTCCCACGGAAGTCTCCAGATGTGGAATTCTTTCATCCCCCTGATTATATGCCTTGCTGAATGAGGTCTGGGCTCTACCTATGCTGTTTTTAACTTTGCATTTGTCAGCACAAATATGATTAAAGAACATCTTCAGAAGGTAATGGGTTTGTCACTTTTCTAATTTCGTAAGTTCAGTCTGATGTAGACAGACTGAGCAGATGTCCTAACTGTTCTGTTTTATGGATGCACGAAGCAGTAGCCCAAAAGATATGACAATAATGCTTGAAATACAGTGTTATGGGTGCCTGGGTGGCTCAGTCGTTAAGCGTCTGCCTTTGGCTCAGGTCATGATCCCAGGATCCTGGGATCGAGCCCCGCATCGGGCTCCCTGCTCAGCAGGAAGCCTGCTTCTCCCTCTCCCACTCCCCCTGCTTGTATTCCCTCGCTGTCTCTCTCTCTCTCTGTCAAATAAATAAATAAAATCTTAAAAAAAAAAGATACAGAGTTATTAGGGAAAGATGGCTGTGTTAGGAGAAAGAAAAAGCTGCAGCCAACATCAAAGAGGTGAATAAAACCAAATTCATTAGAGTCTGTTACATTTCTGTGTTCAGCAAATCTAAATCACTGATGTCCCGAGATTATACACCCGGGACAAGGTAGGGGTCTTAGTGGCACATTCAGTACTTTTTCCTAAAGCATCTCTTTTTCTCCCTACGCTGGAGGACAGCAGTAGCCCTGCATTCCCCAGTGTTCTAGAGGGATTGTCAGTTAAGGAAGAACACCTGTCAGTAATGAAGGGGAACACACCTGCTCCGGTTTGAATTTTCCAGATATTTCTACATAGCCTTAGTTCTTTGCTTTGACTGCATATATATTAAGTAGATAAAACCTGTACCATTTTATATAAAATAAATATAAAGTGTTATCACTTCCCTTTAGCCACCCTGTTGCCGTACATGTAGGCCTTTGGATGACAAAAATACTATTGATTTGAAAGCCTTTGGTGCCCTGAAGAGAGAAGGCAAGGCATTCTAGAAATTCAAGGTAGAAATATAATAACTAATCCCTTATACTTGGATGTCTCACAGTTTGGTGCATTATTTCTTTTTGATTCCCACAACAACCCCAGTGAAATAAATGGTGAAGTATTATTCTTATTCCTTTTTGGCAGCTGTGGACATAGAGTCCCCAAGGAAATACAGGACTTGGCCAAGGTCACAGAACTAGTGAGTGAGAGCTCAGTCCTAAAATCACCTGTTCACCTGCTCAGAGGCGGCATGGTTCTCAAAGCATCCTCCTCCTGCCACCTTTCTGTGGTTGACACTGGACAAGTCGTATAACCTTACTCAGCCCGTTTCCACACCCAGGACCTTTTCCTGAAAACCTTCAGATCATTTTAAGGGAAACTGTAAAGCTGATAAAACCCAAGATTTATTATGAAACCATTTTTGCATATTCCCAATTCTATCTACTTTGACTTAATCAATAATTATTTATTGACCACCTACCACCTACCTTATGCCAGGCTCCCATGTGAATAAGGGATTCAAATTATTCAGTGTCATATCTATTTTCTTTCTAAACAGATGTTATTTTCGGGCTCAATCCAAATATTAGCCTTAAAATATTTAGCTTATGAAGGCTTAAACTTGTGCTTCTGAGCAAGGGTGACCACTGGCCCTCTCAAGGAAAACAAAATGCTTGAAGTACAATTTTTACAGTATTCCTTTAGGAAAAGCATCATTGGAACTCACTGCCAAAAACTCAACCACTAAGTAATAGTATGTGTTTATGAGTAACAGCACATACACACACATGTCAGTGTTTCCAATGGTTGTTCTTGTATTTGAAGGTTTAGTAATGTCATCAGAGCCCACACCCGCCTAGAGTCAAGATACAGCAATAGCTCTGGAGGATCATATGATGAAGATAAAAGTAAGTACCAGCAGGTTGTTCAGATGGAATACAGGTGGTTGGGGAGTGGAAAGTGAACATTTTGATTATTCCTGTTCTAATTACTAAAAAGAGACCCATAAATACTAAGTAACTACGTAATCCAACTATGCAGGTGAGCATAGAGTCAGCATCTTAACAGTAAAAAGAAGCCATGCAATGGACAAATCAAAATTAGAAAACTTCAAACTACTGCCCAAATCCATATTTTTATATTCTTGGCATTTTTCCTTGGCAATGCAGCTGGGGAAGGCCTAGTCAGAAATTGTCCCATTAGAGAACAAATGTTGCAGTTCAGTTTTTCGACCTCTCTTAAGAGTGGATTTGACCTTTAAGCTCTGTGAGTCAGCTTGCCCAGGGTAGGATGTGTTTTCACATTGAATTTCTCAAGGGCATAGTGTCAGTAGCCCAAGTGAAAACCTCACTAAACGGGGAGATAAAACTGTCACAGGAATTTCTCTGTACCCTGGGAAGGTGGGAACACCAAAAAGGTCAATGCATTCATTTACTTTGTTTAAGCCCTGAACAGCTTCTGTGGATACTGAGCAGGTAAAGGGTATCACTTGGTCACAAGTTGCAGAAATTCTGGAACCAAAGAACACTCCCTGTGACATTTCGGTATGCTGAGGAAATCAGTAAACCATCTGGTGGGATTTATTTGTCTCATTTGGTGGAAATTGTAAATATGATGGTATTTCATGAGTTAGGTTCATTTGTCAATGCATAGGGCCTTTGTAGCTGTTGTTCTGATTTGTTTTGTTTTTACGGAAAATGTGCAGAATGGGTAAGAGCTACGTAGTTGTAATGACACCGTATTTCAGCTGCCCTGACTCTGCTTCTTAATGCACAGACAGGCAATTCTCCAGCCCTGAAAATACCAATGGAAAGGATGTCTAGAATCTGTATATAATTGCCATACTCTAACATAGGTTGTTTCACCTATATGCCTATATAACTTGTTACTAGTACTATCAATCTGAAGTAAAATAAAGCTCTTTGTATTTTCTCTTCTTTCTGTGCCCCATCAGGGGACCATACCATCCAAACACTGAATATTTGAAATCTCAGGGGCACTGACCATCAGTTTTAGATGGGACTAGATTCTATAGATGAGGAGAGTAGTCGTTGAGAAATGGAGAGTTGTTGATTCAAGAAAAGTCTGGTTGCTATGCAACAGTAACTCAGAATTGGAGGACAAAAAAAAAATGGCATCATGAAAAGGTGAAGTAGTCAAATCCTACCCTCCCCCCCCCCGCCAAAATGTGACAAGCATAACAAAACATAACATTCTAGGGGTGCCTGGGTGGCTCAGTCGTTTAAGCATCTGCCTGTGGCTCAGGTCATGATCCCGTAGTCCTGGGATGGAGCCCCACATCGGACTCTCTGCTCAGCGGGGAGTCTGTTTCTCCCTCTCCCTCTGCTGCTCTCCCTGCTCATTCTCTCTCTTTAACAAAACAAAACAAAACAAAACTCTATGACTGTGGATTTTACATCAGGAATATTGCTGTCTTTGCCAATTGATTCCTTTAAAGTGTATCTCTTTGCTCTGGGTCTAGAACATAGAATTTGGTAGAAATGCTATAATAAAACCACCTGGGTGGCTCAGTTGGTTAAGTGGCTGCCTTCAGTTCAGGTCATGATCCCAGGGTTCTGGGATCGAGCCCCGTGTCTGGCTCCTTGCTCAGTGGGAAGCCTGCTTCTCCCTCTGCCCCTGATTGTGCTCTCTCTCTCACTATCTCTCTCTGTGTGTCAAATAAATAAATAAATTCTTTAAAAAAAAAAAGAAAATACATATATAGTGAATTTCAGAAGATAATTATAGTAAAATGAGATAATTGTGTCATTACAGAAACTCACATCACTGGCTTTAGGGACAAAAAGAAAAAGTAATGGAAGTATTTGTGAAGAGGAAAAAAAACTATAGTGAATAGTTGTGAAAGGCATAAAAAGAAATCTAATGTTATCATCATGGCATCTATTTCACCTAGAAATGTTGTTTTATAAACTTGTTGTGCCAGCATAAAATAAACAGCATTTTAATGGGAAAATTTTGGTACAGAATTTGAATCCAGTTGAGTCGTGTATCAATAATATCCTTTACATGGTTGTAGTTATTGACCAGAGAAGTTCCAGTTCATAGCATGTCATTTGGGGACTGAGAGCTTATATTTTAAATTATTAATTGTAAGGGAAAATGAAATCATATTACTCAAACCATATTCTCATCACAGAAAAACCCAGAAAATACATACTAAGATCGTTTTCTAGGTGTTTAAGTAATAGAAGTTAACTCTGGGTGTCTGGAGGAGGCAGCACATCTAATAGGGCACAGATCCCCTTAGGACTTTGGTAACTGGGTCTTCCCTGATATATTTTTGGTTCTAGCTACACAAGGATGGAAATGGTCTATGCCATAAGAAAAGCAAAGATTGGTAGGCTCAGTTCCAAAACCGTATGGCCACACTTCTGGTGTATGTGAAGGGTGATTATTTTTCTCCCTGAATTCCTGAGAGGATCATTAGAGATAGAAAGAGTAGGAAGGAATCAGGAGAGACCTAGTGCCCCAGGGCTTCGTAATCTGGGTTTATTACCCAAATGGAAGGACTGTGTGCAGCCTCTTGAGAGTATTTTTCTATTATTAAAATAAAAAAAAAAACCTTGAGTAAAATGGACAAAAAACAGATTTAGACCCAGATCTATAAAAATCTTCCTACCAATATGATGTAAGCTTTTTTAGGACTACTTAAAATATCTGGATTATTCTCCAAGGCCATATGCTAGTGTATTTAACCCTATAATATAGATAGAACTAGTTGAGCTGGATCGCAGCTGAGTCCTAGTGATTTAGCCCTAACTGTAGAAAACCAGTTTCAGGCCCACTTATTCCTAATCCAATCGCTAAAAATCCAGCGCATTTTTGCTGATCAGATATGTATCTGAGAACATAATTGAAACAAAGAAAAATATATCCTTTCCCTAACAGAAATCTCACAAGTTTCTCTTTTTCTTAGTTCTTTGATATTCTTCCCATTTCTGCTCTCCTTTTAAGCTTTATTATAGAGTAGCTGATTACTTAGAAGTACATTTTGCAATTAGCTTATCCTAGATAGTTACTCAAAACGTTAATTTGCTGGAAGTGGAACATTCTGTAGGTAATTTACTGGGAGGTCTGAGACGAGGAACTGTCACACATGCTTTACATTTTTTTCTGGGCTAAAACTGTTGTGGCCAAGCTTCATGGCATAGAATTTAGAGGGTTCCAGTTGCTCGATTTTTGGTGTGTTAGTAAGACCTAACAGTTGCTTTCTGAGCAAATCCTGACCTTGCCCCTGGAAAACTCCCTTCCCTGACATCCCAGAAGAGGGCTGTGTCCTCATGCCCGCCCTTGCTGTAAGCCTCAGTCTTCACAATGGATAGACACCCCCTCCACTGGTTCTGCTGACCACTAAGGACAGCGTTCTACACGGGACCAGGAACCTTGAATCTGTTACCTCTCACTGCCTTTCAAGAGTGCAGCCAAGGGCGCCTGGGTGACTCAGTTGGTTAAGCGACTGCCTTCGGCTCAGGTCATGATCCTGGAGTCCCTGGATCGAGTCCCGCATCGGGCTCCCTGCTCGGCGGGGAGCCTGCTTCTCCCTCTGACCCTCCCCCACTCATGTACTCTCTCTCTCTCTCTCTCTCATTCTCGCTCTCTCAAATAAATAAATAAATCTTTAAAAAAAAAAAAAGAGTGCAGCCAAGAAAATCTACATATGGTAGAAATTACCTAAAGATGATCTAATATATCCTTCTTCTTAATACACTAAAACCTATCCCAGGATTGAGCCAGCTTGTCGAAGCCATGTGCCTGGCTCATATCATGTGGCCCCCAGTGGACCTGCTTGTCTTTGAATGCCACTGACCTCTACTGAGAGCATTCTAAAAGGAGCTCCATGCTGAGTCTGGCTAGAGGTTTATCAACTTTGTTGATCTTTTCAAAGAACCAGCTCCTGGTTTCACTGATGTGTTCTGTTGTTTTTTTAGTTTCTGTATCATTTATTTCTGCTCTGATTTTATTATTTCCTTCCTTCTGCTGGATTGGGGCTTGTTCTTTTTCCAGCTCCTTTAAGTGTAAGGTTAAGTTATTTGGAAACTCATTGCTGTGTCTACTTTAAAGATATTGTTGAGGAAGTTCATTAATTCAAAAACTATTTGTTGATTCCCTACTACATGTCAGATACTGTTCGAGGTACTAGGGAAACAACAAGGAACAAAATAAAGTCTCTGCTATTGTGGAGCTTATATGAGAGTCAAAAGAGGTACTGTGTGCCGATGAATGGATGATCTGTTCCAGGAAGGAAAACTAAAGCAGAGTGAGAGGATAGAAAGTGATTGGGGGTGGGGGTAGATTTTAAATAGAGTGATCCTGGAAATCCTCTACAATAAATTGATACTTGGGCAGAGACCCGTGTGAGGTAAAGGAGCCATGGGCCCTCCGGTAAAGAGCACTGCAGCCAAAGGGAATGCTAGATGTGAAGGCCCTGAAGCTGGACAGTGTCTCGTGTGATCACAGAACAGCAAGAAAGCCAGAATGACTGGGGTGGTGTGAGCAAGGAGGATGGTAGTAGGAGATAAGCCAAGAGAGTAATAGCAGGAAGACCTTGTGAGGCCTTAAAGGCCATGGTGTGGAGTTTGGACTTCATTTTGAGTGGAAAGGGGAGCCACTGGAGAGTGTCAAGCAGAGAGAGAGAGACGTGGATGAACTTCTGTTTTAAAAGGATTACTCTGGCTGCTCTGTGGAAGACAGACAGTAGAGGGGCAAGGATGAAAGTAGGGAGGCCATTGCAGGCTCCATGTGAGAGAGTGTGGTGACTTACACTGGCAGTGATGGAGATGGGGAAAAGTGGTCTTATTCTGGATATGTTTTGAAGGTAGAGCTCACTGAATATGGTGCCAGGTTGCCTAACCTCTGTTTCCCCTCTGTAAAGTAGGGGTAAGAGATACCTATTATTGGGCTATTAACTTGTGCAATGCAGGGGCGCCTGGGTGGCTCAGTTGGTTGAACATCTGACTTGATTTCGGCTCAGATCGTGATCTTGGGGTTGTGAGATCTAGCCCCACATCGGGCCTCTCCTCCTGCGCCCCCCCAATAAATAAATAAATCTTCTAAAAGAATATGTGCAATGCATAGAACAGTACCTGGTATAAAGGAAGTACTCCCTGTGTTAGCTCCTAATGTTATTATTTTTATTACTATTGTTATCCTCATCATTATTATCATGATTATGAGTTGGATGTGAGATGTAAAAGGTAAATCAGGGATAGCTCTAAGGCTCCTGCCCTGAGCAAAATGGAAATACGGAGTTGCATTTTACTGAAATGGGAAAGATTGGAGAAAGACCAAGTTCTCACAGTGATGAGAATTTGCATGATTTAATGTTTTCTTTTTGCATGTCTGTATTTCCCATTGCTCTGTAATGCATAATTGTATATTAGATTATCAAAAAAATAAAGGGACTAAAAAATCTAATCAAGTGATTCTAACCCATTGATCCTATAATTCATACTCCCCAAATGAGATGGTTAGAAAGTTATTTTTACTAGCCTAAATTTGTAAGATTCTTTCTATAAACACCGAGTAGGGAAAACAAAAATCATCTCTCCCTAAAAATAACACACGCTTGTCTTTCTCACCCTATAGATGACCCGATTTCTCCCTACACGGGCTGGCTGTTGACTATTACAGAGACCAAACAACCACAGCCCCTCCCCATGCCTTGTACTGGAGGATGCTGGGCCCCCCTGGTTGACTACCTCCCAGAGACCATCACTCCCCGGGGGCCCCTCCATAGGTAAGTAGCATGTGTGGGTAGAGGGAAATGACTGCTTAACTTTGGCTGGACTTTTCCTCCTATGAAGGGAGGGAACTCATTCCAGGTCCCATCAAATGAAATGATCTTTGAAATCAGAGGGACCATGCACGACTTGACTTGTAGCTGTCAGTGTATTTGTAGAGTTTGGTTGAATATTAACCAGTGTTTAAAGCTGCCTTGTAAATCAGAATTTTTCCTTGATGCAATCTGGATATGGATATGCGTTCTGTGATGATTTTTAGGTTGTAATTGTTCCTTCTTCAGCTCTTATTACCGAGTGACTAGTAAGTCTCCCCGTTATGTGATCAACTCAGCCAACATTTCTTCTCTTTATGGAGTTCTGTGCTATGTCAGAAATTAAACTCCATTTCCCTGGAATAATGGTCTTACATAATTCTTCAGCAGGGCTTATGAGTTGTATTTAACTGTGACTTAATGATCTATCAATGTATTTCCATCCTCTTCAGAAGTTACATTAATTTCATCATGTCATTGATTAGGTGCAATATTGCTGTTATTTTTATGACTGAGATGGTGGTGGATCACAGTGTGAGAGAAGATTGGGCTCTTCATCTACCATTATTACTTCATGCTGTCTTCTTAGGTAAGACTGGATCTAAGAGGAATTCTAGCCAATAGGATCAAAAACCTATAGCTGTAATCCAGAGAGCCTTCCTTTTACATTGACATCCTGCTTTCCTCATTTCTGAAAGATTTAGTCTCTTCCATTTTTCATTGCTTCTGTGTGACATCTGCTCTACAATTTCAGTTGATCAGTCATTGTTTAAAATTGCCCTATTACTGCAATATAGAGTGGTACCTTGTTAATGCTATACCTATAAAGATACCCAAAACAAGTGGGGCCTCTTTGAGGGTCTTTGGCTAGATGTGATAAATTTAAAGCCATGAGACACTGTCAGCACATAGAGAAAAAGAACGTAGAGCACAGTCGGCCAAGCACTGAGATTTTAAAAGAGCCAGATTATAGAGCAAAAACGGGGAGAGGAACAAGCCAGGGAGATTCAGAAATTTAGTTAGAGACGAACAAAGTTAGAATCCTTCAGTTAACAGGGAGATCCAGGGAAGAGAACATCCCACAAAGGAGGAATGCTAACCATGTCAAATGCTACTGAGAGGTCAAGAAAAGTCCATCTATCAGCATTTTATGAGAACATTTGATTTGAGGAATAAAGCATTTTATTTTTCCTAAGCCCAACTTCTTTATGTTGGTAACACAAACAATAACAAAGAAAACCGAACATTCTTTTAACATGTTCCTCCCGAGTGACTTGGAATCTTTACTATCCCTGGAATCTAAACGAGCTTAAAACTTGTTTATACTAAGAGATTCCACTGTTTTGTTCCAGGTTTGGACCATTACCGGCCTGAAGTCTTTGAACACAGCAAAAAATTGCTTCTTCACCTCTTGATTGCCCTCTCTTGCAACAGTAATTTTCATGCCATTGCTTCTGTGCTCCTGCAGACTCGAGAGATGGGCGAAGCTAAGACTCTCACAGTTCAGCCAGCTTATCAACCAGAGTATCTCTACACAGGTAATGAAAGGAGTGGCAGAGAGCCTGAGACAGAATCACAAATGCGAAGGTAACTCACGGTGTCAGTGGAGCCCAAATTAACTTCCCTAATGTGATCACCTCCCAACTTTCCAAGCGAGCAAGTAGCAGCACCATAAATATACACCATTCCACCTGATGGTTAACGTGGTTCTCAAAATCCTTCTTCACTATTGAATATTTTCAGATGTCTTTTTCCTTATTATTATGCTTGCTGCTCTCATTAAATATGCTCCTACTGATAACATTGAAAATTAAGATGCCCTTTGGCCAAGAGCATCAGTCTCAAACACTGAAGGATGAGAATGCACAAAACAGTGACCTTCTCCATCACCTTGAGAGCAGGTCATTGCCAGGGTGCCCGATGTATCACTTGTGTACCTTCTAGTTCCCCTGAAGGAATTTTCACTTTATTAAAGTGACTGATTTTTCTGGAAGGCACCATGAGTGGAAGTCTACTGAGAACCATTGCTGTTTTATTTTTTTATTTTATTTTTTTTTTAAGATAAACTTTCTTTTTTTTTTTTTTTAAAGATTTTATTTATTTGAGAGCGAGCGAGAGAGAAACAGCATGAGAGAGGAGAGGGTCAGAGGGAGAAGCAGGCTCCCTGCTGAGCCGGGAGCCCGATGTGGGACTCGATCCCAGGACCCTGGGATCATGACCTGAGCCGAAGGCAGTCGCTTAACCAACTGAGCCACCCAGGCGCCCGAACCATTGCTGTTTTAAAACCAAAATTTTCTTCTTAGAAATGAGAACAGAAAGCATTAGCTGAGTCATGTTTGAGTCAAATTACTCTGCTGTTTCGAGCTATTCATGAAAACTTTCCCAGAAGGGTTGGCCAGCGGTTTTCATTCAGAATCAGAACTTTTAAAATATCTTAAAATGAGAATGAACTAACATTCCTGACTATTTTGTACATTACATTGGCACTGGATATGGTATGGCACTTCATATGTCACCGCATACTTTATTCATAATCTTGAAGAGGATGTGCCTTTTACTCATCACTTGTACTCAGTGCTGTCTTGTCCTTTGACAGACGTTAAGATATTTCTTTGGAAAACAAACATGAAGTCACTAAGTCTGAGATATCAGGACTACTGATCTCAGTTTAAGCCCTTTATTTTAAACCAAGCTACACTTTCTTGAAACTAACCCATCAATAGCCACTCAGAGACATAAAACTCTCTTTACTGTAGATGTTTAATTAAAAGAATCTGAAGACTTCTGGCTGTCCTAATTCCCCACAATAAGGAGGTATTCCATTAAGCACATGGTCTTAGATTGAGAACGTTGTAATGTCCATTAAGTTGTGTATCCCTGAGTGCATCTTATATTCACTATACCACTAGTGTGGCATAAAGTGGAGATTTACAGAACAAAACACAATATACCATAGTCGAGACAAACAACAGATAGCTAAAATGATTGAATCTATAGCATACGTGGAATAGGGGTACGAGGGGTTTGGAACATGTCTCCTCTTCATAAACATTTACTAATACTTACTGAACACCTAGTTTCAACTATGGTTCCTTTTAAATCCAGGCTAAAAACTTGTGTGATTGTGTGATAGAAATTATTGTCTTACTCTTTTATAATAGGAAACTAAGGTACAGAGAAGTTATATAAACTCCCTAAGACTGCACAGTAAACGGCAGGGATGATATTCAGGCCTACGGCTCCTCACTCCTATTTCAGGGTATCTGTCAGATTCTATGGACTTTTTATGATTATTAAGTAGGAGAAAAGGGATGGTTGTGTATATACATTTTCAAACCAACAACACATCCAGAGTTGTAGAATGATAACCAAATATGAGGTGGGAAAAAAAAACATAGTATTTATTTCTACCATATTTCTTTGACTGCCATGCAATATATTTTATTAAAACATATTAATATGCACATAATATTTACAGTTGTAAGTTCATTTACTCAAAACATTATGTATAACTTATCAATTACTAGGTGCTGGTATCCTCAAAAATGGTATCATTTCCCTGATGTAAGTAGTCTAATACCCAGGAATAATTTATGAACAGCACAGATGGGTCCACATATATAGTGGAACTGTTTGTGGGTCTGTGCACATGTGCATGCGTGTGCACATATTTGCATGCACACATGCACACACACGCACACATACACACCCCACTTCTTTTGCAGAAAGCATCGATTCACACACCAGAGTAGAAAACAGCAGGTCACACCCCTATTACCAAAGACACCCTGGCTTACATGGCAGTGCAACTATTCCAGAAGCAAGGAAAGAATATCAGTCTCATTTCATCATAACCACAGCCACAATCAAATGTTTTCTCCAAAACATTTAAATAACTACACACTTCTGTTTGCTCACCTCCTAACCACATGAAGCACCCTGCCTACCACATTCTGCCTTGACCTTCTTGTCCCACCAGGTGGCTTTGACTTCCTGAGAGAGGACCAATCATCCCCAGTGCCAGACTCTGGGCTGAGCTCCAGTTCCACGTCCTCCAGCATCAGTC
Organism: Neomonachus schauinslandi; assembly: GCF_002201575.2. Lineage (NCBI taxonomy): Eukaryota > Metazoa > Chordata > Mammalia > Carnivora > Phocidae > Neomonachus > Neomonachus schauinslandi. The sequence goes on along the minus strand of NC_058405.1, from coordinate 69,379,498 downwards.
TGGGGGGCAGCAGCGGGAACCTCCCGCAGATGACCCAGGAAGTGGAGGACACGGACACAACTGCTGAAGCGGATGAGAAGGCAAACAAGCTCATTGAGTTTCTGACGACCAGGTAGTGAGGGGTCAGGAGACAGGGGCCTGTCTTTAGGTTGTTCTTTGGGGGGAAATGTTATCCGTTTAAAACCACACAGATGGAAAAGCGAGCCCTCGGCTTTAGCAAAGCCTTCTTTTCTCTTCAAAATTGCGTCTGCTGGAGTCTGTGCACCAGGTAGATCCTGGCAGAAGTTGTCTAAGATCCCACTGATGGCACACTTGATGGGCAGGAGGTTTCACGGACAAAGACAATGCAGCAGATGGAGACAGGACACAGTAGCGCCCCGCCGTGAGGATGACTTTAATCATCTATTAGAGCTGCCAGGATCTGGGAGTTCTGAGACTTGGCAAAGCACATCGCTCTGGAAACCAAATATATTAGCCGTGGTCAACCCAGGAGCAGCTGCAGAGGGGACCATTGTCTGCTCATCTAATCCAGAGTCAGTGATAAATGGAAGTCAGAAACAATAGGAAGCATGATAGGAAAGGAAGCAAACTGATGATCAAAATCAAGAAAAGCTGCAAGCAATCCTGTTTTTTGTCTTTTGTCTTCTGGTTCTCCTACTGAACAATTTAGCTTGTAAGGCTTCAGAATTTCCAGCATCCCAGGGTCCAGTATTTCTATTAAGAAAACCATGCTGTATGGGGGGAGGAGCTGCTCTCCTTTCTCAGTGCATGAAATCCTGGAAGTCTAGTGTGTATAGATGTTATCTGATACCCACGATTTTTCTTTCTTCCACCAATGTATCAATTAATGCAAAAAATGAGAAAAGCATTTTCTTTCCTCAGTTAATTTCAGAGTATTCTTTGCAGCTCTCAGCTCAATATAGGTTTTAATGAACAGGAAGCTTCAGAAGGGGGCTGATGGTGCCTACAACCAGGGTATCTCAGAGACCTGAATGGTTTGCGGAGAATAAAAGTATGCTCACCACTCAACACTGTCAGTACCACATGTTCACATGTTGGGAAGAGTGTTCTCTGAAATTCTCACATCCGGCTCCATCCTGTTCTTCCTGTTGAAAACCAAGTACATATCAGAGGCTGTATCTTCAATTTGTTTCTACAGTATTTGATAGCCTAATGATATGATCCTGATAAAAGCAATTATCTCTGCAAATCTAAAATGTACAAATAGAGTCTATGTCTAAACCTATATTTTAATTAACATTTTATATCACTTTATTTGACAAACATGTAGCACCTATTATGTGTAAACACTATTCTGGTGAATTGAGAGGTTTTAATTTCGTGAGTAAATTTTGTGAGGTTTTCATTTTGTGAGTAAAACATAAGAAAAAATATACCTCTGTAAATTAACTAGATCTGTTTTGAGTATGCTCTTAAGCTTTACAAGACTGAAATTAACCCCACATTAATCAGTAAAATTTAAAAATCATATGGTGCCCTTGGAGTGTAAATTACAACTGCATACATGGTTTTAAAAATGCAAAATGATTATATTTAAATGGTTATATTTTTAACATTTTGTATGTTTTATTTAAGGGCATTTGGTCCACTTTGGTGCCATGAAGACATCACACCCAAAAATCAAAATTCAAAGAGTGCTGAACAGCTCACTAATTTTCTACGTCATGTTGTATCTGTATTTAAAGACTCCAAATCAGGTACTTTATCCTGTTTCCCCAAATGCCACTTCTAACATTCCATGTAATGGAGCATATTCTTCCCATTATGACACACACTTCATATATATATATAGTTCTGCATATAGCATGTGTGTGTGTGTGTATATATATGTATATATATATATTATATAGTATATATAGTTCTGCATTGAGCATTGATAGCAAAAGAATATTCATTGGGGAGCTTTGAGGTTTATTTCAGATCTGCCTAACTGAATGATTGTTAGTCTTGTATTTTTGCATTATGCTCTATCAAATAATTCCCAAAGGTCACTGTTCTCCTTGCTTCGTTTACCTCACTAGAATTAAACTATGCCCTATAATATTAATTTTATTTAAAGAAGGCCATGACACAACACACATATGAAAAGATGCTCAACATCACTACTCATCAGGTGCAAATCAAAATGACAATGAGATATCACCTTATACCCATCAGAATGACTAGAATCAAAAAGACAAGAAATGACAAGGATGTGGAGAAAAAGGAACCCTCAGGCTCTGTTGGTGGGAATGTAAATTGGTACAGCCGCCATGGAAAACAATATGGAATTTCCTCAAAACATTAAAAATAGAAATATCAAGTGATTCAATAATTTTGTATTGGGCATTTATTCAAAGAAAATGAAAACACTAATTTGAAAAGATACATGCTCTCCTATGTTTATTGTAGCATTATTTGCAATAGCCAAGATAAGGAAGTAACCAAGTGTCCACTCATAGATGAATGGATAAGGAAGACGTGTGTGTGTATGTATAGATGTAGATATATATCCGTTCCATATATATTCCATTACATATAATATACATACTATACATATACATAATAAACATATATAATGGAATATATAATAGAATGTATCCTAATATATACAGCCAAAAAAGGATGAGATTTTTGCCATTTGTGACAACATGGATGTTCCCAGAGGGTATTATGCTAAGTGAAGTAAGTCAGACTGAGAAAAACAAAACAAAACAATATGATTTTACTCATATGTGGAATCTAAAAAAACAGATGAATAAACAAATAAAAGCAGAAGCAAATCTATAAATAAAGAGAACAAACTGATTGTTGCTGGAACAAAGGGAGTAGGGATATGGGCAAAATAGGTAAAGGGGAGTAGGAGGTACAGGCTTCCAGTTATGGAATGAATAAGTCACAGGGAAAAAAGGTACAGCATAGGGAATCTAGTCGATGATATTGTAACAGCGTTGTATGGTGACAGATGGTAGTTACACTTCTGGTGAGCACGGCATAACATATAGAGAAGTTGAATCACTATGTTGTACGCCTGAAACTAGTGTGACATTGTGTGTCAAGTATACTCAAATTTTTAAATTTTACAAAACAAAGAAGGGCATGAGTAGTAAATCTTATTGACTGTATTCAGATTCAGCTGTGAAAAATTGTCAGACTTGAAAACTGGTTAGAAAAAGAATTTTGTGATAAAATGTTAACTTTGAGAGTATTTGCTAGTAATTCCTATGCTAATGATCATTCAATATTCTGAACACAGTATGATTCTTATTTAGACTATAGCCGCATCGTGATGTTTAAGCCCTTAGCTGTATACCATTCAGATTCAACTTGGCCAGGGCCGGTTTGCATGTGAAGTTTAAAGTTGGTTCCCCAGCATGATGCAACAAGTGTCCCTACCTTCTTCCCCCACACCAGGCTGGCCACAGGAAAGATGGCTCCCTGGCTTTCCCAGCTCCTCTGATGATTAGCACACCTCACAGTTCAGAACATTCCAGACTAGTCACATCTCTTCTAGTTATCACAGGGTGCTTTCAAAAAAAAAAAAAAATACTGATAAACTGACAGGAGAAACTCATTTCAGGAATAGGATTCACATTTCTCGTTTTGAGTGTCTCCTTTGGAATATTTTTGAAATATTAAGGCCTCTTACCTCGGTATTTCCCCCACTTAAAAGTCATTTAATAATTGAACATAATCCAAAGGAAGAAATTTATTGTTTGTGTGTGAACCATTAATTTGTCTAAAACCTTAGATTGTATGAAGGTAATAAAAATGAGAAAACACACAAATCCCTTCACTGTTTCCTCAGAGGGTGCTTAGAGGCTGTCTTTCCACATCTTACCCCGGATACTCTTACTCACTACCGTTTCCCTGTACAGCCCTGCTTTGTGCCCGTTTCCACTGTAGCAGGATAAAACGTGTTCCGGGAGACGCTTGTATTAGAGTAGCATAGTGGCTATGACACACAACCCCCAAAGTTCAGAGGCTAACACAGTAGAAGCTTACTTCTAGATCCCATAACAGGTCAGCGTAGATGTTTGTCCAGTGGCCTTCCACATGGCGCTTCACAGACCCTCCGTCCTGTGGCTCTGTCACCCCCATTACTCAGAGGCCTCTCCTCAACCCTCCTTACCCAGCCAGCAGGTGGAGGAAGAGCGTAGGTGGAGGATCACTCAGGAGGGATTTACACCACACCAAGCTCAAACATGGCATCCAAGGTTTCTTCTCACATTCCACTGGCCAGAACTCAGGCCATGAGATCACATCTAGCTGCAGGAAAAGCTGGGAAGTGTAGGGTTGCTGTGTGACACATTAAATAGCCTTTCTTTAAGGACATTGTCATAGCTGCGCTGGGGTTCTGCAATCCTCCTAGCGTCCTTCTAGCCTTCAGGTCCATGGTGATATAAATAACGTTTTAGTTCATCAACAGAGAATCTAACCCCACACATAATAAAATTAAGTAGGAAAATAAAACAAAATGAAGGTAACAAATTCTGTTTTGAAACACCATCCATTGAACGGCCTGTATGGGTTTAATCCTGTGTTTACTACCCTGAGTATGCATGCCTAAGTCCATTTTCCAGGACCCTTTGTCTGCTGAGCAGGAACATTCTCTTATATAGTCTACAGGTCCCTAGGGCCAAACAGCCTGGCAGCAGCTAAGAACAATGACATTAAATTATCCTTCCTGATTCACTTTTTTTTTTTAAAGATTTTATTTATTTATTTGAGAGAGAGAGAGCACATGAGAGGGGGGAGGGTCAGAGGGAGAAGCAGACTCCCCGCCAATTAGGGCGCCCGATGCGGGACTCGATCCCGGGACTCCAGGATCATGACCTGAGCCGAAAGCAGTCGCTTAACCAACTGAGCCACCAAGGCGCCCCTTCCTGATTCACTTTTATGTGACAATCAAATTACCACAGAGCCCTCTAGATCACAGAGACAGCCAAAATCACTGTTTCCATCGTGTCCTCTGACTTTGTAGTCAGGTTTTCTCCTGCACAGAGACACAGCAGAAAGTACAGATAGTGGTCCAGAATTCAATCATGTGCTTTACCTTACATTTTCTTTTCCATCTGATCAAGTGGTTTTCTGATGACTGAGACGACCTTCATGCTATTGGAAGAACCAATATTCAGGCGAGAGTTTAAATGATCTCTGCCTTCTTGGCAACATCTACATTTCAATATCTGCATATTTATGGACTATTCTGAAGAGCGGTGACTTTGCTATAGGCTTTGGTTGTGTTTAAAATTGACTAGGTCCACTAACAGCTTTCTTTTACATACACAAGTACTCTGAAAACTTGTTCCCAACACATTCTTTTATGAAAAAAGGAGTCAAAGTATTCCATGCAAAAAAGGAGTTCAGAAGAACAGTGTAGAAAAATAGTAGGTCAACAAACAAGAATACATTTGTGAGTCGGTATTATGTGTCAGACGCTGTACTAAAAGCATTTTTTGAATTGTTGAATTTCTACAACAACTCTAGGAGATGGATACTGTTATTCTCCAGTTAAAAATAAGAAAACAGGCTCATAGAGAATACATTTCTTTCCCAGCGTCTCAAAACCCCTCGTTCAAAGCTAGAACCATCTTGCTTCAAAGCTTCTGACTGTTTCTACTGCGCTATGCCTCTTGAAGATCTATCCAAATTTGGGGGGTTTTTAAATTTTAAAATGGTTAATTCCTAAACAAGTACCACCAGGAGGCAGCTCTGTGCAGGTAACCTGATTTACGCCTATAGATAACTAGTGACCGCAGGGTTTGAGGAGTATCAGTTGACCTACCTCTGGCCCCTTGGTGCCTAGGTTTCCACCTGGAGCAACATTTGAGTGAAGTTGCATTGCAGACAGCCCTTGCAAGCTCCTCACGGCACTATGCCGGTCGGTCCTTCCAGATATTCCGGGCGCTCAAGCAACCTCTGTCAGCACACGCCTTGTCTGACCTTCTTTCCAGACTGGTGGAGGTGATCGGAGAACATGGAGATGAGATTCAGGTATGGAAGGAAAGACCACTGAACGTGTTCTCCTTCTCTCATGTCAAAGATGAAGCCTTAACAGCTTTCTTTGAGCCTTTTTTCTCTCGCAATTATTCCAACCATTTGGGCATATATAATTTATTTTAAAAAATTTTTAGGGATTAACTTTTATATTTACAAAAAGCACTTCAAGGAGCATTGTTCTAGAAATCCAGTGGCTATTGGTTTATTGAGCCAACCACTGAAAATCCCTTAGGGACTCCTTCTTGGTGGTTTTTGTTGTTGGTTTTATTTGACGGGGAATCGGGGAATTATTTGTATTGTTTTTGTCTTTTTGTCACCAACCTAGGATGCAGTTGTGCTATCTCCCTACCCAGAGAAGGGATCTCCATTATGTCTATGCAAAGCACTACCCCTCTCTGTATAGCTAGCCTTCAGTACACTGAGAAGACCTGAAGAAGTAATGGAGGGAGTAGATACCACAAGAAGAAAGACCCTGTAGGTAGAGCCCAAGGACTGGGGAGCTGGTTGAAAGCCAAGGGCATTACAAGCTCTGCAGCTTGAGCCAAGCCCTTCTTTCCCTTCTTTTCCATCAGAAAAGCTACTATATCCCAGGAGACCTGCACACCTGTGAATTCTAGCCTCTTTTCCTCTTTCCAGCCATTGGATGTGCTCTTCAAAATATCACTGAGGCACAGCGCTTCTCATACCTCAGCTCTTATCTCTGGCTGAGGCATTGCCACTCTGTCTTTCAAATGCCCGCCATCCCCCTCAGCAAGGGGCCGTGACTGCCACCTTTAGCCTTGCCCTCTCCCTGTTGGATTTCAAATGAGATTGAGCTATTCAGGACCTCAGATCTCAGGAAATAGATCTTTGTGACTCCCTAACAGCTAAGCCATCTGCAGTTCCTAAGTGGCCCTTAAAATTTGTTTTTAGACTTGGTCAGTTACAGTAACAATGGCTGTCTAGACCTCAGTAATATTAACATTAGACTGAATAAAGTTTGCGTTAATTAAATTTATCTTCAGGAAGTGAGCAGGAGTTTTAAGCAGTACAAAATGTTATCTTTGCATGTCTGGCAGGGTTACGTAATGGAGGCACTCCTTACGTTGGAAGCTGCTGTGGATAACCTGTCTGACTGCTTGAAGAACAGCGATCTCTTAACGGTATTATCTCGGTGAGAAGCAGCTTCATGACTCCTGAAATCAAATAGGCTAGACTGAATATTTGAGAGATGCCTGGACTTTGGGCAAAGTCCAAAGAACACATCTAGTTTTGGATATATGACTTTTTCTTTAGTTTAAAAAAAGAGAAAGTTATGGGGCACCCAATATATACACATTATATAAGTATTTTTAAACATTAGGAAGATAGAGGAGAAATGTTACTTTAAAATAATACAAATATTAATACTTTTTTTTTTTTACTTTTTCATTTTCTGTGTTATGTCTTTGAGTACTTTTTCAAATTTTATTTAATAATTATCCTATTTATTACATTATAAACAGAAACCAAAACTAAATGTTATTTTTGAATGAATATATACAAAACTCATCTGAATCATCACTATAAAAACAGTTAGAATTAATGTTGATTTTACTTGAATAAATCCCTATCTTAGGATCTTTCTTTTTTATTTTTGTTCCTTTTGCTCCTGCCAATGTTTACCCATTTCAAGTCATTCACAATTCTGTATTCTGTTTGTATAATTGAGCTCATTTTGCTTGAAATTGAGTCAGTAATGTTATCATAAATCACGCTGAGCCTTGTTTCACTTTTAAGTTGAGCATTTTTTATGGATAGGTGATTTTAGTATGATACCTAACATCATACACATTTTCTATATAAACCTGCAGATTTATCTCAGTCAGTAAGAATTTAGCAAGAATACTGATAAAGAGTTTTATCTTTTCAGCCTGAAATAGGCTTAGAGATTATTTCTCATAGATATTTTATAAGCATAAAAAATTTCCTTTGATGCAGTTACTAACTTTTTTCTTTCTAGATGATATCCTTTCCATTTCTGTTCTTATCAGTCAGTTAATAGAATATTAAATTGTGTACCTATCAGTTATACTCTGTTTCTAAATTACTCCTGCCCAAAGTCAAACAAAAATATAAATGAAAGATCAGTAAACTTTACCACCAACTGCTCTTCTTTAGCCTTTCAGTAAGTCAGTATTAGGTTTTGTTGCTGTTTTGTTCGTGAGGTTTCTCATTGTTTTGTTTTTCATAGCTTTAAGTTTAGGAATAGAAAATTTATTCCTGTAAGCTTAAGCATATGAGAAAAAAATAATAGTATTTCCAAAGAACGATTTCCCTAGCTTATTATTTGTCAGTGGATCTTAAAAGGACTGGCTCTTCACTGAAGCATGTTGGCTTTCTTTTGAACTTTTTTACTTTTATACCCAGCTCTTCATCACCAGATTTAAGCTCTAGCACTAAACTAACAGCAAGCAGAAAGAGCACAGGGCAACTAAATGTGAACCCTGGGGCGGCCAGTGGCAATACGGCAACCGCAGAACGGAGCCGGCATCAAAGAAGCTTTTCTGTGCCCAAGAAATTTGGTGTTGTCGACCGATCCTCAGACCCACCCCGGAGTGCCACACTGGACAGAATTCAGGCTTGTACCCAACAAGGCCTGTCCTCAAAAACAAGAAGCTCATCTTCCTTGAAGGACAGCCTCTCAGACCCATCACACATAAACCATCCAACCAACTTGTTGGCCACCATCTTTTGGGTCACAGTGGCCTTGATGGAATCTGATTTTGAGTTTGAATACCTAATGGCCTTGAGGCTGTTGAACAGGCTACTGGCTCACATGCCACTTGATAAAGCTGAGAACCGAGAAAAACTTGAAAAACTCCAGGCACAGCTCAAGTGGTCAGACTTCTCAGGGTTGCAGCAGCTGCTGCTGAAAGGATTCACCTCCCTCACCACCACCGACTTGACCCTGCAGCTTTTCAGTTTGCTCACACCAGTATCCAAAGTATCCATGGTGGATTCATCCCAAGCCATTGGTAAGGCCAACATCACTCATTCTCTTGCAGTTCTGGTGGTGGTTGTGTTAGTGTTGAGTGTAATATGGTAATGGGCTTAGTACTTTCAACAATTCTGTTTAGAAATTGTTCTTTGGGAGTAGTTTGTCATTTCTTACTTAAAACTATTTAAATTGTGGGAGACATGTTTAAGGCAATAGCGTAACAGGGGCAGAAGTTATATATTAATGATTTCTTTGTACTTTCCAGATCAAATCACAGGTACTGTCAGTTTATTCCATTGTTCTTGTACAGATAAACCTTTTTTCTATTTTTTCTTAACTCCTAAATCTTTCTTGTTTTCTTAGCTTTTTTTCCCCCTCTTGAAAATTTGCTTGGTTCCCTATCATTTTGAATCAAGCCAAATCACCAGCCATATTTTTAATACCATGGCATGTGGCCCAGACTTCTCTTCATGAAGGTAGAGCTTAACACAGTGGTACTAAGCCATTACTTACCATTTTAAAGAGTCTTTTTGATTACATTACATGAGTAAGACTTAAATTGGTTGGCCTATGCCCTCTCATACAAGCTTTTCTTAAAATACAGTTTTTGATAAAAGTTTCAGACTAGCGCTTCAGTTCATTTTAATCTGCTTTTTAAAATCTCTGCCAGTCATCCTGATTCACAGCCCATAGCAAGATAGTCACCATATCTCAGAATTACCCATCTACTTCAAGTTCCTCCTCTATAACTGGTGTCATTGTGGTTGTACCCTTTTTTTCCTGGATTTTGTGTTAGATCACAGTAAAACTGGTTCAAAAGACTGCTTTTGGATCACCTTGGGAAGAAATCTGCAATATTCCTTCCCACGGTTAACAGTTAAAATGCACCATATTCAGCTATCTCCACTGCATCTTCTCTGATCCAGGGTTTCCACTGAACGTGTTGTGTCTCCTGCCCCAGCTGATCCAACATTTTGAAAATCCCAATCAGTTCTGCAAGGATATAGCCGAAAGGATTGCTCAGGTATGATTTCTGCTGCCACACTCAGGTGGATCCATACAGGCCTTCCAGAAGGTCCAATGCTAAGCAGAAATTGCCCTGAAAGGGAAATGAGTTTCACAAAACCTGAAAATCATAACTGTGATATGGCTAGTAATTTACATCTCTGAGTAGCCAACGCACATTGTCTTGTGGTTTCATTATTGAGAAGACAGGTGGAAAGAATCTGTGAAAATTATATTAGCTAATGACTAAGATAAGCACTTCTGCATCTTGCACACACACACACACACACACAAAAAGTATCAATGTGTTTTCCAGATTCCAAAGCAAAATTGCAAACATTGCAATCTTACAGCAAAATTTCTGACACATCTTCCTGCTCATCAGGCTATGTTATCCCTAATTGATTTTCTTCTCTTAAAAGGTGTGTTTGGAAGAAAAGAATCCCAAACTTTCCAATCTTGCACATGTCATGACTCTCTATAAAACACACAGCTACACGAGGGACTGTGCCACATGGGTCAACGTGGTCTGCCGATACCTTCACGAAGCATACGCTGACATTACCTTGAATATGGTGACCTACCTGGCAGAGGTAAGCTCTTCAGTTAAGGATACCCACTATAGTTTTCATGGGTAAAAAATTTACACGGAATGCATAACAATCTCTTCATTTATTGAGTGCCTATTACATATTATCATAGATGCTGTATGAAGCATTTTAAATCCTCACAACAATGCAGCGATGAGGACGCTATCCTCAAAGAATCTGAGGCCCAGCCAGGTTAAATAACCTGCCACATGTTTAAGGTGGCAGAGCCAGCCTTTGAACTGGGGTATACCTGCCTCAAAAACTTAAATTCCTTCTTTTTACTGCACTAATACCTGTCAGTACCTTCCAGAAATGAGGAAATTGTATCCTAATTACTCCAGGTGTTCAAATCTTATTTAGGGGGTTACTGTGTGACTTGGTATATTTAATGGTTGTTTGCTCTAAACCAATTAGCAAAGCATCTATTTTGAAATAAGCTTTTTATCTTCATCTTTAAGTTTGTTTTTTGAACTTGAATGGGACTTTCGTCCTCATACAACTGTGTTTCTAGCACATTGGTTCCAAGCCCCATGTCCTTCGTCCTGGAAATACATAGCATATCGGACAAGTGATGAAATGTATTCTGGTAGCACCTCTGGTCACTCACTAGCTTAACACACAAGGTCGTGAAATCTGAGTGAAATGGCCGTAACAGTCACCTCGGTTTAGCATCTTCACCGTTGCTTTTGCTTGAGGGATGTGCATGCATACCTCTTGCTAGGGCCTTTTCAGAAGTGACGAGGATGGTACATTCTAACTTCTCTTTGTTATGTCACCAGAACAGGGTGCAGATAGGCTAGAGAGTCAGTCGTCCTCTGAAAGGCTCCACAAGACTGAACTCTTGTACCTGGAAGAGGGTCCTTGCCCTATCCATCAACACTGATAGTTGATCTGCAGGATTTTGATTTGCGGTCTGGGTCAGCAATATGTGAGCGGCATTCAGACTGTCAACAGCCAAAGGTCCTTTCCACACTCCATCCCATCCCTGGCACTTTAAGGAGCCTCTCTTATATGCCACCCTGCTGCTTTGGATAATCACCTTGGTCACATCTGTCCCTGCAAGAATTACTAAGAAAGCACACACATGCCTCAGCTCACAAGAAATACTGGGACAACCAACGTAAATGCCCTGCTTATGAAGGCAGATGATGCCTTTTTTTTAAAACAAAGTGAAGTGTAAGTTAGCAAGGAGGTAAGACTTGCTTGGATCACTAGACATGAGGTTTCAAAAGTACAAATGGGATGTGGCATATGCATGCATACACACTATTCAGACTTAAAGAGGAACAAAGCATCGACCCATAGCATGCCATGGGTGAACCTTGAAAACATCATGCCAAGTGGACGAAGCCAGACGCAAAAGGACAAATATAACAGGAACCCACTTCTGTGAGGTGCACAGAATAGGCAAATCTGCAGTGATAGAAAGTAGAACAGTGGTTACCAGGGGTTGAGGACGGGGTAATGGAGCCTTAGCATTTTACATTTAACAGAGTTTTCATTTGGGATGATGAACAAATTCTGGAAACAAATAGTGGCCATGGTTACACAACAGTATGAATACACTTCATGCCCCTGAATTGTACACTTAACAGTGGTCAGAGTGGTAAATTTAGGTTATGTACATCTTACCACAATAAAAATAAATGAGAACGGATTACCTAATTTGTTCTATTGGGCCTTTGTCACAAACTGTCACTGAAAATTTTATTATAAACTTCACTTCCCACAGTATATATTAATTCCTAATTCAAGTACTCATATGCTCTTTCAGGTGTTGGCCAGGCACATACACGTAATTTTAGGTAGCTACGGTCAGTATTTCCTGTGAGCCTGCTCCATTCACGTAGCATTAACTTTGTGCTCACACAGTGTCACATTCAACAACTGTGGGATTCTAACAGGTTAATGTAACCCAATGTGCTTAAACATTTCCCCTGTTGCTTATATTCATCATCTTTTTCTATTACAAATGGTCCTTTTATGTAGACTTCTTATCAGATAACATCCAGGTGATTTCTTCTGGTGGCATTTCCCAAAGTAACTATTCAGGTAAAGGGCATGGATACATGAATACATTATTTAGTTCTACACATTTGGGAAATTGGTCTTCACAGATATTGCCCCTATTTACAATACTGCCAACAGTGTATAAACGTGTTTTCTGATATCCTCACTGTATTTTATTATCCCTTTTATTCCTTTTTTCAGTTTTATATTTTTATTGGTACTTTAAAATTATTCTCTTTGTGTATTTCCTTTCTAGGAAAAATGTTCACTTTTCCATGCACTAGATTTTCCAAATTGTTCATTTCCTCATGTGTTAACTGCTCAGTTACTTCTTCTGACCACTTTTGATGTGGAATTTCAGCATTTATTTGAATCATTTCTACGGTTCTTTGTTTTGAACAGTAACTTTTTATCGTGATGTCTGTCACATAAATCTTCTCATTATTTTGCTTTCTTTTTTTAAAATAGTGTTGATATCATAGTATATGTCCATAAAAGAAAGTTTAGTAGGTACAGAAAAGTGGGGAAAAGAACAGGAGGGGGAGATTAAAAAAAAAAATCATCCAAAATCATTATGTTATCTAGAGAGAAACACTGTTAACATTTTGTTAGATTTCTTTCCATTGTTATTTCTCTGTAACACCCACCCATTCACATCGATTTTGGCATCATCTACGATACAGAAATTGCATATCCTTCCTCTTTGACTTAATATTATCCGATAGCCTTTACTATCTTTAAAAATGTCATTCTCGGGCGTCTGGGTGGCTCAGTGGGGTAAGCGTCTGCCTTTGGCTTAGGTCATGATCCCAGGGTCCTGGAATCGAGTCCTGCATTGGGCTCCCTGCTCAGCAGGGAGTCTGCTTCTCCCTCTCCCTCTACCCTTCCCCCTGCTCATTCTCTCTCTCTCTCTCAAATAAATAAAAATCTTTAAAAATGTCATTCTCTTGATTATATGTTTCATCATACAATTTACCATAATTTTGTATCCATTTCCCTAGTGTTCAACATTTATATTGCTTGCAGAGCTTTCTTGTTTAGTTTTTTGTGGGTTTATTACCATTATAAATAATGCCTTGCTGAAATCTCATATATAAATCTTAGTGTCTATAGGTTTGGAAAAGTTCCTAGAAGGATAATTACTATTTCAAAAGCTATAAACTGTTTTTAGTACTCTTGAGGCCAACTGCCAAATTATCCACGTTACATTTCCACTGATGTGTAAGAATACCCATCTTTTATCGTCAACCATGCTATTTTCACTTGGGAAACTTTGCCAGTTTGATAACTAATAACTTGTGTCTTTTGTGTTACTTTGTAATCTCCAATAATTAGTGGTATTTGATGCTTTCCTTTTGAGGTTTCTTGTATTCCACTGTGGATATGGTATCTGTATATTCAGAACTACTTACACTGCCTTTAATGATATCTTCATTTGTTTAGTGGTTAGGATTCTTTCCTTCCTAAGGAAACGTGCGCTCATAAAGGTGTGGGGAGGCATTGGTGCTCCTGTATGAACAGGCTGGTATCACACTGTGTCACACTATGCCTTGCCTCCCACAGCTGCTGGAGAAGGGTCTCCCCAGTATGCAGCAGCCCCTCCTCCAGGTGATCTACAGTCTGCTCAGCTACATGGACCTGTCCGTCGTCCCTGTAAAACAGTTTAACGTGGAAGTCCTGAAGACCATTGAAAAATATGTGCAAGTGAGTATTTGGATAACGTCACTTACAAACGAGGTTGTTTCCAGAGAGTCATTCCAGAAAGACTGAGGATTTGTAGCTTTTACTTGGCTGCAAAGCTGTGGTCATGCCAGCCTGCACCGGGTGCATACTCGTCCATTGGTATCTCTAAGCCACTGAGAACAGTCAGTTGTGGTTGACCACATCCCGAGTGGTATAGTGACGGGAAAAGACAGGACCAGCCCTGGTGAGCTCCCGAGCCCTCAGAGGACATGTTTCTGCCTCTTGGGGCTTACGGGCTGAGTATTAAAGGCACACACCTGGCTGGGAGGGCCCAGCAGGGTTGTTATTTGTAGTATCCTATTTCACAGAAGGAGAAGAGAGAAGGAACTCAGGTGTGCCAGGTTGTAGGCCAGGTGTTTCCACATGCAAAGGGTTAATTCAGGGGTTAAAATTGTCACTTTAGAGTTGAGGGAGGTGAGGTTGAGCAACTTGCCTCAGTGTGCTTGAAAATACTACAACAAATAAACACAGGCGTGTACTTGGTGAGTTGCAGAGTTCAAGGGCAGATGCAAGGTTCTGTCTGGCTAAACTCATCCATAAAGCCATACAGTGTAAATTTTAGACGTTTTTCCCCCATCGTCACTTCAACATCACATTGCTTGCAGACATTATTTAATGCTAAAAATGGTTTCCAAGCCTTTTTTATTTTCCATTTTTCAAGTGGCATTTCTCCAAAAAGCGTCGTGCACTTAGTAGGCATTCAGTAGCCCTTTCTCACTTCACAGACGTCGTGGGGGCCAGGGGTTCGGTTCACGTTTTTCTACAAATCATGTGCCCCTGGTAAAAAGGAAAAAAAAAATTGTTTGACTAGGCTGCCTATTCTAACTCAGGCCTGTGGGCTATCTCTGTTACTCAATATCTTCTCTTGAATGGCGGCTAATTTCACATCCAAATCATGACCTCCCCTGTGCAGAACTTAACAGTGAAGGAAATGTGTTTTCTTTCATGTGCTCTTATTCCCAAGGCTGGGTAAATAATAATAATAACTTTTACCAAGTTAGTTTATCTATGCTCAATATTTTTGTGGGAAAAGCCCATCAGTCTGCCTGGGGTTTGTCAGGGAGACAAAGATGGCAAAACAAATGAGTCTTACAGGAAGAGTAGGCCTGGGATAAGCCGATAAGGAGAAGAAGGGCATTCCGGGACACGGGAATAACATCAGTGAAGACACAGTGGCAAAGAGAGCTTGCCTGGTGTGAGGAACTCCAGGGCCGGCCTGGGGAAGAGTACTCCTGTGGGCTGTGTTCAGAGTGTGGACTCCACCCCGCCCACCAGAGGGAGCCCTTGAAGAAGTTTAGGCAGGGAAGGGGCTCGGTCTGAAGAGTTCTAGAAAGATCACCATAGTTGGGGAGGGTATGCTGGACTTCAGTAGAGGCCGCAAGCAGGGAGGCCAGTTAAGAGGCCACTGAAATAGTCCACGCAGAGGCTGGGGAGGATTCAGCTGATCCACTGCCAGCAGGAATGGAGAGGGGAGCAATTTATCCAGAGGCAGGGAAAGACAGGAGTTAAGAACGGCTCCCAGGGTCCTGGCTTAGGTCATGAGGAAGATTTGAAGTGGGAAGACAAGAGGCGCCCAGGAAGCAAAGGTGGTGGCAGGAGCTAGGGGAGTAGGAAAACAACCAAGGAAGACTGGAAGCTGGAGGTGGGGAGAGTTTTGAGAAAGAGTGAGTGGTCGATAGCCTAAATACACTGGGGGACTTTTTTATTCGTGTGAAGGAGGTACCACGTTGGCAAAAATGGTACCTTGTAATGTTAAACTTCTGTTTATTTGAATATGGACAAAATTTGCAATTTTTGTATTTGCTTGTTTCCTAAATGTATCTCCTCTTATATATAAATTGTTTTTTTATGTCATTTGCCTTTTACATAGGATGGAATTTGCTGCACTGTTTTCAGTCAGTGAATTCTGACTGGTCATAAGAAGTTTCGGTAGCTAGCAGTAGATTCTTTGTTTGGTTTTTTTTTTAAATGAAATTGTTTTTAACCATTGAATGTTTTATTCCCTTCAGAGTGTTCACTGGAGAGAAGCTTTGAATATCCTGAAGCTGGTAGTTTCTCGATCTGCCAGCCTAGTTTTGCCTTCCTACCAGCAGAGTGACCTCTCAAAGATAGAAATACATCGAGTGTGGACCAGTGCTTCTAAGGAATTACCTGGAAAAACCCTAGACTTTCACTTTGATATTTCAGAGGTATGCTATCTGTTTCTGTCCACTTCAGCAGGGAGAAATGTAGCAAAGGTCAAAAAGAGAGGAAAGAGAGACTTATTTTACATTTATTTCAAATTAAGTTTCCTAAGGCCTAAATTTGGTTCTGTTTTTTAAGAACACATCAAGTGTCATATTCTTTGGGGCTCTCAATTGGCAGCTTCTAAAACTAGAAGCTAGCGTCAGTTATTTTTTTTAAAAATGATTTTTTTTAAAAAAGATAACTTTAAAATGGAATGATCTTAAGCATTTTAAACCATGACCTTCTTTGTATGACAGGGGTCCTGTCCTATCTTTACATCCACAACTTTGCTGTCTGAACTCCCAGCCAGACCAGCAAATGACTGAGATTTACAGGAATACAGAATCTGCCTTCACAGTTGCTTCCAAGCCACACTGCTTTCTAGACCCAGTAAAATTGTCTCAAGTCTTGCCTTAAGGGAGAGGAGAGGGAGAAGGGAAGGGACCAGTAAACCAAGCTAAGGAGTCAGGAAGAAAAGAGAGGGTAGGAAGTAGTCAGGTCTACCTGCAGCTCCGTGAACGGACATTTGGGAGGCCTGTACTTGGTCTAAGATGTGCAAATACTTTGTTTTCCTGTCTTGCTTACCCCAGGCCCCATAAGCCCACCAAAGCAGAAACTACGCTCTGTCTACTTTGTTACCAGGGTCTGGTACAGTGTCTGGTGTAAGATAGGTACTTAACAAATATTCTTCAACACTGCTGAATGAATAAATTCACCGAAGGAATGAACTGGATCTGATTCTGTGAAACTTCCTGGCTCTGTGAAGTAGGTTGAAGCCTACACAATGGTCTCATTGACCTTCTGTGCTTTCAGTACCCAGTTTGAGGTACTCTTGCTCCCCGTGTGATACCTGCAACTGTATTTAGTATGTGTATGATATCAAGGCATCCGATCAATTGTTTTTTTAATTTTTAACGTTTTTTTACATGGCTGAGGGGGAGAGCTACTTCTATTCCTTGAGTGAAGTTTATTCTGTTCAAAAGCGGTACAGAAAACAAGCAGCCAGTCAGCTGCACACCCGCAGGGACCCAGCTGCTCCAGAATAAAGAGCTGGAGAACCAGATGGAGAATTTCCAGCCAGTGTCTGCCACCTCTGAGGGCAGGCCCACAAATGGGTTTCTGCAGCCCCGTCGGGGCTAAAGTGTGGATGGTGCTGTCTACCCAGCCACAGGACACCAGCATGAGAAATGAACTCTCAAGAAGTGAAATTTCTAAAGTGTTGCCCAAATACCTGGCCCCAAATTCATTCACTTAAATAATCGAAAAGATGTAATCAATTTAAAGAAATTTTTAAATTAATTGAGAATACTTAAAGGTTGGGAAGAAGGGAAGGAACTTTGGTCTCTTGTTACAACAATAAGAAATTCTTTTCAGCTTAAACATCTGAAAACTGTTTGCTTTCCTGAATGTTTTGCTTCTCATCTTTATCAGTGGTTTCCTGAGTATGTTTAAGAACAAGGAGTTGGATTTGCTAAAGAGGGTGGGAAAATGTTGAAGACATAAAACGATTTAGAATATGTGTTTGAACATCAGGAAAATGAGCCTATTTGTAACTCTGAACTTCTCTAAGGTTTAATCAAATGAGCAGTGCTTGGTTGCTGCTGGGTAGAGTGATCCCGTATTCCACAGAACTATTAAGCAGATGGAAGAACGTGAACTTTTGTTTTCCTTGTTTTTGTCAAGACGCCAATCATCGGGAGGCGATACGATGAGCTACAGAACTCTTCTGGACGGGATGGGAAGCCCAGGGCTGTGGCCGTCACCAGGAGCACATCATCTACGTCATCAGGCTCTAACTCCAATGTCCTTGTTCCTGTAAGCTGGAAAAGGCCCCAGTACTCTCAGGTATAGACTCCTAGCCTCCCAGGATTGGAAGGGAGTTCAGAGGGAACTTTCGAGCCCAACTGCCCATATGATAAGGGGCTTCTCCCTTGCCATCCTGACATTGCCCATCTAGGCTTCAACACTTCAGTGATTGGCATTCCAAGGGAACCTATTTTATCTTGGAACAGCTCATTACATTGAGTTGAAGTCTGATGTTTGCTGCTTCTACCCATTGGTCCTACTTCCCTTAAGGCTTAGCAAATGAAATGTGACCTCTCTTTCACATGGCAGTCCTTCAAATAGATAAAGAAACCCCACCCCCTCTGCGTCTCACCCACATGAGCTCTCTTTTCTCCAAATAATGCATCCTTAGTTCTCCCAACCAGTTCTACATGATAAGGCTGCACAAGAATGCAGAATCTGCTTTTCTGGTTGCTTCCTCAAGCCACAGTGCTTTGTAGACTGGTAAAATTATCTAAATTCTTACACAGATGGAGAGGGGAGGGAGGAGGGAAGAGATTACTCAATGATGCTAAGGGACCAGGAAGGAAAGAGAAGGTAGGAAGTAGTCAGATCTACCCGCTGCTCCATGAATGGACATTCGGGAGGCCTGTACTTTGTCTAAGATGTGCAAATACCTTGTTTTCCGGTGGCCCTTCTGACCACTGTCCCCCAAGCACGCACTCCAGTCGTGGTCTCCATGGACAGTCTGAGCCATAGTCGGAGCAGAGCAGGCTGCTGGATCTCTCTGTAGGTCCATTCACTCACTGGGCGACTGCATTACAGCGTGAGTGTCATCAGAATTGCTGTCGGGTGAAACCTCTGCATTATTCAGGGCTCTTCGGTAACTAACTTGACAGAAGCCCAGTGGAAAATTACCTCAAGTGGAAAAGGAATTTATTAACTCCCGTAGCTTGGTTTCACGCACAGCTGGATTCTAGTACACAAAACCAAGGAACTGGATCCTTAACCTCTCTCTCTCTCCCCTTCTCGCTGTCCTCCCCTTCCCTTCCCAGTGTTGGCCCTCCTTCCCTCTCTGGCGACTTCATTCTCAAGCAGACTCTTGTCTTATGAAGCACCAACAGCTTCCAGCAGCTCCAGACTTGCATGGTCTTTGGCTCTGATGATTCCAGGACAGAGGCATTCCCTCCCCAACATCCGTAGTGATTCTAGAGAAAGGACTCTTACAACATGTGTGAGGGAGGCAAAGCCCCACTTAGTGGGAGAGGAACTGTCCCCAAGAGAAAAAGAGGGACCGTATTGTTGGAAGAAGGCCAAATGGTGGGTGCTGAGCAGGGGACCGCAGGGCTCACCAAGATTAGGGGAGTGAAGCGCAAAGCATCACACTTGCTGGCACACAGCTGCTTCTCAGTGACGTTTCATTGAGCTGTTGAGCAAGAGAACCTACTATACTTTCTTGGGGTTCTGGAAAAGAGAAGAAAACTATCCATCCCAGTTCCAGGTTCCTCTACATTGATTCCTTCCCACAATTGTAAAATGCCCACTAAAACTTAGGAAAATATTTTAGCAAATCTCTTGCCATCTGCCCACATCAAGGTCTTCCTGTCTTTGACCTTGAAAAGACACGGTATTGAGTGTCCCTTCTATAATTTTGGAAAGAAGAATGCAGTGAAGCCAAATTCCATTAAGAAAGAAAAGCTGAGTGATATTGGCCTCCGAGCAGTCTCCACATTAACTTAAATCAGATTAAAAGGGAAAAAATCATTTTACAGAGTTAGGAAGATTGCTTTAAGAGCATTTCTGAAGTACATTAACATTTTTTAGGCCCCGGCTACTCTTCCTTTTCATTCTCAACTCACCAATCATCCTGAGATCTAGTTTATCTATGTCATTGGAAAATGTGACAAGTTTATAGAAGGATCTCCATGGGTAAGTGCCTAAAAATAAGGCTTGTGAAGAAAAGCAAAAGGAATTGAATCTGCTTAACTTCAGGAAGATTTAATATGGCTGGCAGATAATTGAATTTTTTAATTCTGTGGAAAGTAAAGTTATTCTCCCATTTGAGGAAAATAGATTTGTGCTGGAACATAATAGATTTAATTTAGGTGTAAGGAAAGCCTTGCTAATGCCGAAAGTTGTAACAGACAAGAAAAGATTATCAAGGGGAGTCAGGAGTGTCTGCTGAAGAACCCAGGGGCTGATTTTCACCCGCCCTCCATTGGGAAAACTCAGATCAGCACTGTCCAGTAGAAACATAACGTGTGTCTCATTTTAAACTAATAGTCGCCTTTTTTAAAAAAAAGTAAAAAGAAACAGGTAAAATCATTTTTAATAACATATTTTATTTAACCTAAAACATCTCAAGTATTATTATTTCAATATGCAGCCACTATTTTGCAATTATTGAGATACTTTGCATTCCTTTTGTATATTATATGTCTCAATTCTTACTGGCTACATTTCGGGGGCCATAGTCAAATGTGGCTAGTGGCTTACAGTATTGGAACAGATTTGATCACAGGACCCCATGATTAAAATGTATTTGTATGTCTCTTTTCCAGAAGAGGACAAAAGAGAAGTTGGTGCACGTTCTTTCTCTGTGTGGCCAAGAAGTAGGATTAAGCAAAAATCCATCAGTAAGTTCTGTCATGTATCACGTGTATGTTGACACCATATCTTTTTTACCTTTGATCTTTTTTAGCTTTAGAGAAGTCTGCTATGAATTACAGGTATGATATCCACCATCTAGATCAAGCCTGTAGATTATTTCTCTCCACACTATGATTTTTAATCTCACTTAGTTCAGAAACAATGAATGGCTGTTTCCTCCAGTTTGTCTGCAAATAAATATTCAGTTGTTTTCATTGTTTAAAATTTCTTGGATTTTTTTTTTTTATAAATATGCTCAGACGTCCTTATTTATGACTCTCTCCTGCACCACGATATTTAATAAACATTCCTTTGGGGTGTCATTTTACTCTGTGTATGCATGCCTCTTCCTGTGATGTCATTATTTTATGCACAATAGGGATGGAAATAATGATATATCATTATGGGATTTTTTTCTCTTATAAACATCCACTGATGTTACAGTTAAAACAGAACAACAACAACATGCCATTGGGTTTTGGAATAAATAAATAATCACAGCATTAGGATTGAAGCTAATTTTGAAAATTCAAGTTGTCTATGAGTCTACTGTAGCCAAAGCAATAAAAATCTCAGGGTCTGGTTTCACTGGGCATTTTTATTTCATCCATATTCTCAGCATCTTTGTTATCAACAAAAAAATAAATAGCAAACTAAATAATTTCCCAAATAAAGTAAGAATTAGCAAACAGTTGCTCCAGGGAGCTGTCTTTTAAATCTCAAAATATATCTACTAGTGTAGTTAATGAGCAGATGAAATGTTGGAGGCTCATATATTCTCACGCAAGCGCAGTTTGGTGTTTTCTTATCTGGGAAATGCGCCCCAGCCAGCCAGCCAGCCAGCAGCTAAGCTCGGCTTCCACTGAAGTCACCTTTTTAGTGTTATTGATCACTGGGTTTGTTGCTGCTCTGGTGACATTACCGAGGGCAGAGGGGACGAGGGGAAAGTGGCAGGGGCAGGCGGAGGGAGAGGGAAAGAGCACTTTGCCTCTGCAGGGCTCCTGGGTGGCTCAGTCAGTTAAGAGTCCGACTCTTGATGTCAGCTCAAGTCATGATCTCAGGGTCGTGAGATCAAGCCCCGCTTCAGGCTCCACGCTCACTGCAGAGTCTGCTTGAGGATTCTCTCTCCCTCTCTCTCTGCCCCTCCCCCTGCTCACATCCTAGAAATAAGTAAATAAATAAAATCTTTTTAAAAATCTTATTGATCACTTTATTTAATATCAATCTATGTTCAGGAAAGGCTGGATAGCAAAACATTTAGGTTCATTTGCAGTTTCTTTTTTTTTTTAACAGATTTTATTTATTTGTCAGAGAGAGAGCACACACAAGCAGGGGAAGTGGCAGGCAGAGGGAGAAGCAGGTTCCCTGCTGAGCAAGGCACCCAATGTGGGAATCGATCCCAGGACCCTGGGATCATGACCTGAGCCAAAGGCAGATGCTTAACCGACTGAGCCACCCAGGCATCCCTCATTTGCAGTTTCTTATTTCTGTAAAGTTCTAGTAAATGTCCCGGTGGAAAGAACCTAAACACAAAAGACAGTTTTAAGATATTAACATACAAAAGATCTTAATAGGGGAAAAAATGTTTTGTTCTGTTTATATCAACAAGAAAGGAATTTAGGTATAAATTACGAGCATGGCTACTCACATACTCGTCTGTAATTCAAATGAGCAAGGACTGTACTTTCTGGCTTCTGTTTCTTTATCAGTTCCTGGTTTATCTCTGAAAGGGTTAAATTCTTTGCTCTCACAGGTTATTCTACAGGTATCAGTAGTCCTTAAAATATTATGTGCTCATATGTTTGTAAAGTGTATGTGCATGTGTACAATTTCTAACCTCCGTTTAGAAACAGTGGAAAATTTCTTGGCTGCCCTAGTTTGTGAACACATCCTCAGTTGTCACACACACACACACACACACACACACACACTTGGCTGCCCTAGTTTGTGAACACATGCTCAGTTGTCACACACACACACACACACACACACACCCGCCCCCACTCCCCCAGGTGGGATCCAGTCTTCGTCCGTTAAGCAGCAGCAATGTGACTTGAGCATTTTCCTCCTGCGTGAACTTGTGTCTTTGCAATGAGTTTAATCTGAAGGCACCTGTCCAACATAAATAATAAAAGAACATTCTAAAAATACCCACTTAAGGAATTAGGTGTGTACTGGAAATAGAGGGCCATGAAGAGCCAATTACAGTTTCTGTAGCACAAACAACCGACGGGAGAACGGTCTCTCAGGAGAGGACTCTTGTGATTCTTAGGTGATTTTTTCATCGTGTGGGGATTTGGATCTGCTTGAGCACCAGACGAGCTTGGTGTCTTCTGAGGACGGCGCCCGAGAGCAAGAGAACATGGATGACACAAACAGCGAGCAGCAGTTTAGAGTCTTTAGGGACTTCGATTTCTTAGATGTGGAGCTGGAGGATGGAGAGGTACAGTATATTCTCTGTAAAAAAAATAACCCACTCAGCCTTTCCTTGACTAACGAAAACAGTTTCTTTTTACCCACTAAATAATGAGGTTTTATAACAGAGTCTTTAATTGGAAAGCTGTAAACTTTATTTTGAATCAACTTATTCAAAGTACAGCAGCTTAACTTTGGCAAAAGTTACCACACCCTTCCTGTCTGAGTCCACAGCATAAGCTGCCAAGTTATTTCTAAATGGCAAAGATCTGACGTTTAATGACCACACAAAGACTGTGTGTGCGCGCAGTACAAAGGTGAACTTTAAAAAAAAAAAAAAATCACAAAAACATTCAAGTTCTGAGCCTGTTCACTGGTGCCTGGGTAATACATGCTAAGCATCTAATTATTTCAAAAGTGAAATTACTCGATGACTTCAAAGCTTGCCTGCTCCAGCAGGAGACAGGAGTCTGAGGGCTCCAGCATCCTTGTGCCGTTTGATGAAATCATTACAACTTGAAACAAGATAGAAGGTGCGTAAGAGCTCTGGGCTCTGCTCTAGGTTGGTAGCTAGTGTTCCCAGCACCTGGAGCAGCTGAATTCATGTCTCAACCGGCAAATGCAGATTCGTGGATTTGAATGATAAGTATGGTAATAGGATGCTTTCTGTTATGAATCATGGTTTTGAAAACCGGGATTGGAAGGAGGGGCATCAGTCTGACCCTCTCATTTCCAGCTGGGGGTAGTCTCTGCCTCGTGGAGGAAAACAAAATTGACTGATGGGAGGCTGGCATATGTAAACATGCCTGGTACCGCACTGGCTCACAGTGTTCCTTAACACACTGGAGTTCACGTTTAGCTAAATGCACTGATTTTCCCAGACAGAGAAAGGGCTTTCTGCCAGTCTTACACTTAAAATGGAGGCCCCTCTTCAAAGGGATCCCGTGATGGGTAGGCACCTCCTGACTTACCTATAAACTTGTGAGAAATGGTGCTTCCGGTAGCAGCTCACCTTCCTTTTCTAAAAGGATATGATTGCGGACCAGTCGTCTTATGTCGAGGCAAGGCCAAGGAGCTATGGCCTAGCCTGGATGTCTGCGGAGAATTATGTCCTCAGAGTGAAGAATGTTTTCTTTACCTGTTCTTTCTCTAGAGAGCACCGAATCCTAACCACTAGACCACCAGGGAGGCTCCTGTTCTTTCTCTAGAAAACAAGTTGAGCGGACCCAGTCCTTAAAGCATCTTTAAAATAAGTGTCAGCTTTTCACCTTGAATTATTCTAGAACCTGTAACAAGGATTGCAGAGTTTTCTGACTGTTAACCTTAATGAGTAATAGAGAAATCAATCACTAAGTGGAGTGAGGATTGTTTTAAAAAGTCTAAACCAAAATAAAACCGTTTAGAATACTTTCAAAATGTCTCTGAGCCAGAGCTATAGGGAATGTCCGAAGATTAGCTCCCTGATCTGGGCCACTGACCTAATCTTTGTTCTTAGGCTAGAATTCAAGCTTAGGCACCCTCTTTACTCTGGAAGTTAAAATAAGGAGGGAAAACTTGATGAAGAAAGAGAAGCATTATTTTCTAGTCTCAGCCAAAAGGAAAAAAAAAAAATGTGTTATGGGACGTGACCTTGCAGGAGTGATGTAAAGTAGAGGAATCAGACACAATTTCAGAAAAACTAACAAATTTAATTTCTATCAGAACAAAGGAAGGAAAATCGGAGGTGCCTCTCACTTGAAAATAAATATTATACTAATGTTTTTCAGGGACAATAAATAATGAATACTTCCTCTCCCTTCTAGTGTTCCTAGCAGACAGGAACCTCAAAATCATAGTGATCATTTTATCTTATTTGATTAAGATTTTATAAGAAACTTCAGAGTGTGAGAGTATCTATTCCATCCAAATAAAATAAACTATCTGAGAATGTTTTGCTACTTCTCAATAAGATTATAATAAGGGATTCTAGCAAGTTTACCAAGTGCTAGAGTAAAAATGCCCGAGCTTTAGTCAGGCAGTCCAACTTGGAATTTCACCTCTGCCACTGACAGAGCTTTATGCCCTGAAACGTGGATGCAATTTCTCTTGACTTCCTCATCTGTTAAATGGGTTCGGTAATAACTGCTTATCAAGTTGATGCTGGGAGTAAGATAGCCTCTGCCGAGTGTCAGGCATGCAGCAGGCAGTCCTTTGTTCTGTCATTGGTGAATAATTTCAGCATATTCTCATCTGAGAAAGCCAAGCTCATCTGGCGTCTAGAGCAGAACACAATTATCAAAAAAGAAAGACAAGGTTTTGTTTTGTTTTTTTTATGTCTCTTCCTTTTCATTAAATAGTCTCCGAATTTACTGCCTCCTCTCTGTAACAGTTTGCCTTGGAACTTTTCAGGATCGTTCAAAGGTGCCATGTCCTGGCTATTAATTGCACATCAGCAATGAACACACCATGACCACAAACACTTTAGTCTTGTGAGATGGATCAGGTGATGCCACCTTTTCTTTTTCCCCCAGTGGATGACCCTCATTCGTTTTCTCACTAAGTTGAACAATTTTCTCACAAATAAAAATTTAAGCATCCGCCCTCCCTCTTCCCCCAAAAAAGTGTTGAGCAGAAGCTGCCAGTCCCTGAAGTGGCAAGCTATTTCAGAAATTGTTTTTATGATTTGTTACCCCAGCTGCACCATCCACCCCCAAAAGGGTTCGAACTTCCTGGTGTTTGATACTGATTTCTCTCTTTGGGGGTTTATATATCTTCACCATTTTTTTTAAAGTCACATCTACTGAAGGCTATATTGTTGGCCCTGTGTATTGCTGTTGTGTTAAATGCACTTGAGTATCTTTAATATAATTGTTTTAAATAGACCTCTTATTTGTTTTTCTGTCCAATCTGCTATCCAGGAACTTCAGGTAAGATGATGCTATCTTTAATTCAGATACGCTAAGTAGATGTTTTGCATCATTGCAGACTTATAACAACATAATTGCTTTTTTCCTCCCTTCTAGCGTATGTATGCCTATTTGCGTGCATATTTACATTAAGGTCTGTGTGATACAAGGAGGATTCTTCTTTGTCGCTCCAGTATGGAAATATTTTCTAAACTATAAATACAAGATAGTTTTAAAATCCTGGTATGCCTAGTCTAGAAGTCGCAGAAGTTTATCTCTTGAGCGAAAGTGAGGTTTTAAATATGATCTATGGAAATCTTACAATTTCTGAGAAGGCAGCCGTCCAGCTGGATTGGTTCTGTTGTTAAATCCTCTTATTAAAAGTGAAGCCAACGAGCCGCACCTAACAATATACCACCAACACTTCCAATCAGATCCTTTCCAGGCATTAGGAGCTCTCTCTGTATGGCAACTATATAAAGTTTCATCCAAATGAGAACATTTCTCAAGTAAAAGGGCGTGCTAATAATAACTGCATGTAGACAACAGGCAGAAGCCAGGGCCATCATGGGCAAACTGACCTATGAGCACCTTACTCTATCTGTGTTGTGTCAGACTTACTCTGAGAAGGTGTATATTTGAGGAAATATATTTTGACCACACTGCACCTACATTCTTTCAACAATAATCCTTACTTGACAGAGTTCTAGTATGGAAAAAAAATTATTTCAAAGAATATTATTTCTAACATTTCTAGAATGTTCAATCACAAATACTTTCTCATCTCAGTACAAATCCTGAGTAGTTATTTAAGTTTGATAACTGACAGATGCAGATTGTCTTGAATAATTAGCCATCTCCTAAATTTCTCACACGTAGAAAATCTGACATAATCAGTAAAACACTGTTTTGACTTTTGACCACGTAGGTTGGCTTTTAATAACCACACACTTGAACTTGAGCTAGACTATAGATACCCATACTATCTTCAGCCACTACCAGGGAAACAGTTTCAACACCTTCGTCTCTGATGGAGCTACTGCATCCTCTAGAAAGACATCCAGATATTCTTCCTGCAAGAACAGCCTTCCCTTCCCGCTAGTTCTCATGCCTGGTTCATTCGGGGCTTCACCAGAGGTGCAGTCATATCACTAGGAACAGCGATCCATGCCCAGGGTAGCACTCCCTCACCCTAGACGTCTGTATTTCTCTCATGGTTCTTTCTCAGGTTCAGCATGCGAGACTTCCAGAACTGTTGCCTAAGATAGTTCATCCAACCCATTCACTGATTTGGTGCAAGAGAATCAACTTTAGGAATTAGGTTTTATATTCATATTTGGATATTTCTCCCAGTAGTTTGCATGTTCTTCTTTTTCTCTGTATTCTTATTCTTTTCATCTTTTTAACTTCTTCACACATTGCATTTTCTTTTTCTTTCCAGAACTCTTGCCTTTTCCTCATTTTTCTTTCAGTTTTTCATGGAAATAGCTATTTTAAAATCCCAGCAAAACAGTTAATCTTTTCCACTAGGAAAAAAATTATTTGGTGACAGTTTATCATAGCAGATACAGATAAAGGTATAGATAACAGACAAAATAGCAGATGCAGCTACTCTGTATAATCAAACAGTCCTAAGAACAATCATAAACATCATACATGGGGATAAATCATGATAATAATTTTCGTATCAGATCCAGAATGTGTTTAGGATTCTTACCTATTGCCTTCTGCCATGAATAGCCAAAAAAGACTTCAGAAAAGTTAAAGCATCTGTTATATGAGAGATCTAGGAGAATGGCAAGTTTTGCTTCATTAGGATCCAGAAGAAATAGATCCTTAAACCAAAGGAAGATTAATAAATTTAAAGCTCATAATTTTAGAAGTGATTTTACATCTCTCATATTATATGATTATGCTACTCACTGAGCTCTCACCAGAAAAAGTTATTTTATTTCAGCGAACCATCAGACAGTGTTTCAAATGACTTCTAAATGAAAGGATTCTGGGCTAGATTTTGTTCAGATTACCCATCTATATAGGTTAAAACTTGCTCATCAAGGGGCTGGGTATTATTTCTCTTCCTTTATCCCTGTTTTAACAGAGAGGAAAAAATAAAACCCAAATTACTTTCTAGGAAAGATTTTTTTGTCGGACAGATACACTTATTTAACATCAGATGGTCGGTAGAGAAAGTCTGGGATACAACGAGAAGCTTTAACACCTGCATTGCCACTTAGCCCAGGTCTCAGAAATGAAAAGGTACAAGGCAGCATTAGCGCTTGGTACCAAGTCAACCATTTCAGGTCCAGGAAAGCAACTGTTTTCTATGTTGGGACAATTATTTAAAGATGAGCCTAAAGCAAAAGTTAAGCCGTTCTGCTCTGGCGTGTGCATAGTGCATGATCCATCAGACTTCGCCCAGCTGCTCTCAGATATTCTTTTAACTCTGCATTTGATCTGCGAAAACCGCTGTAGCAGGAACAGGCTGGAATGTTTACCTAATACTCTTCTACTTAATACCCGAAGGATGTGGAATGTGTTACAGCATAGCTCCTATTTTTTCTCCTTCCGAAGAAAACAGTACTAAGTGGGCCGGGGAGGGGCCTCACCTCTTTGGAGGTTGTTTTAATAGAAATGGTCTCTTTCTTAAAGATTTTTGGAAACCTAGATCATTACAGAGTTGACCAAAGTCACCTTTTAAAAAACATGGTATTACCCACCAGGCCCAAGAGAAGTGTGTAATCACTTCTGCCTATGATTCAATATGCATTTAGGTGAAAATATTATGCTTTACTACCTTTCACATCACGTAAACAAAATGTCTGGTACCAAAGTAGATGAGAGCTTGGAAATTCATAATGAAAGCATTTATTTCTAAGCTATGACTAATTAAATGTGTGAAGGTGTGAGTGCAGGAAGATTCTGGCATAAAAACCAGATGATGGTGTGATTTCAGGGTGAGAGTATGGACAATTTCAACTGGGGAGTGCGCAGGCGTTCTCTGGACAGTTTGGACAAGTGTGATATGCAGCTTCTGGAGGAGCGCCAACTTTCGGGAAGGTCTCCCAGCCTAAATAAAATGAACCACGAGGACTCCGATGAATCCTCCGAAGAGGAGGACCTCACAACCAGCCAGATCCTGGAGCACTCCGACCTAGTAAGTGGGACCACCTTCCCGCCATGGGAAACGGGAGGTTTATTTTTGTAATTGAAGCAGGAGCGTGGTTTCCAGTTGCCGCTAAAGAAACTTTGCACAGCTGCTAAACGAACACCTGAAATATCAGGTGGTGTCTAACTGACGGTAACAAGCCTCTTGTCTATAGGTTGCAACCGGACACAGATGCTCGGGTGTTTGTTAGAAGCCTTGAACACCATCAGATCCGTTAAGGCCTGGACTTTTCCTCAAATAACTTTTATGAGGCTGGAATCTTTTAACAGACATCTGAAGTTTTAGGAAATATAACAGACATTTGGATGTGGTTATCTGCAAATATAAGCGTTCATGTTTTAGAGTTCTGCGCCCTAATGCCCTACACCAGCTGCTGGGTTTAAGTTCCAATAGTGAAATATGCACGTTAAATAATATCTGTCACCCAACAACAAGCTCGGACAATGGTTTGTACTCTTACATAAAGGATCATTTGAGCTTTTAAAGAAACTCCACGCTGGGTTTTATTTGCTTTGCTTTCTCTACAGATCATGACTCGCTCCCCTTCTGAGGAGACTAATCCCATGGAATCGCTCACCACAGCCTGTGACATGACCCCGGCTGACTCTCATTCCTTTAACACCAGAATGGCTAGCTTTGATGCGTCTTTGTCCGATATGAATAATCTGCAGATTTCTGAGGGCTCCAAGGTGAAGAGATTTTGGCAATTATGATTGTAGTTTTCTTAAAGAAAAAGTACTTCCAATTTTCTGAGAAATCTTAGGGGGCTCTAAGTGGAGGGACTGTATCTTTTTTCTTTCTGACTTTTTTGAAATAATTGAATTTGTGCACCTGAGCCTATGTTTTGAAGTTGTTTTACCCTCACAAATGAGCAGCCATCTTCTTGGTGGTTCAAAGAGATTCACTTTGAGGTCTTATTCAAATGAGACATTTTGCATTTTCCATATAGCAGGAACACTGCTGATTAATGGCAAAACAAATCGATGTATGTCTGAGATTGCTGTGACTTGGAAACTGCTGTTCTTTGTCATGACTTTTATAAAACAATATGCTAAGTGAGGTGTGGGTGTCTGCATGTACTTGGGGAAATTTTTTCCTATGTAGGAACCAGTTAGACAATTTGTACATTGACTCCATTCTGGCCTTTTGGCATACTATTGGAATTTTCAGTGTTAATCACAATATTATGCCAGATTTAAACAAAACCGTCCTAGCCAGACAGAGGAGAAAAGTAAGTAACGGATATAATTTTCTTATTTAAAAAGTCAGGGCTTTAAAAAGCTAACAATGTATATTTCGTTTTTTGTTAATTTTTAATCCTAATCCTAAAACTATCCACTTCCACACTGTGTTCACATAAGTGCCCACATATGTGCCCCTTAATATAGAATTTTATTTTCTTATGTTACAAATACCAAAATAGCCTACTGCTGTTGGTAGTAGGTGTCCTTTATCCTGAGTTTGCTATGGTAGTATAAGTTTGAAAGAGAAAGTTATAAAGTAATTTTTAAAATGTATAAAAGTATATTCTTTCTGATACTTCTAATGGAAAAAAATATAATAACTGGCTGTTGTGTACTCTTTTTACAGTGCACTTTAAACAGATCTGAGGTCCAGGTACTTTAAACCAAGGACAGCCAACCAAATCGCAATCACTTAAAAATGTAGAAGCTTAAAGAATTATTTCTAAGAGAGCCTCAGTGCAAAAGGACTACAGTCTGGATTCTCAGAGTCAGCAGAGTCCCTTTTATAGCCAAAAAAGGTGCAGAAAGAAAAGAAACTTGTCTGAGATTAAAATGCCAGAATCCTAAGATTAAGAAATTAAATCTCATGGGAAGGACATCACAAAATAAATGTGAAGTTATTAGCATTTGCTATTTCTCAGTCTTACCATAGTCATTCTCTCAATTTTTCTGTTTTGATTGCCAAGTTACATAGATTTCTCATGGAAAGCACCACCTGAGTGGTAATATACTTAGGAACTCACGCAGGAATCATCTAATTTGATCAAGGAAAAGCTAAGTCTAATTTCTGAAAGGCTCTCTCTGTTTTCCTCCTGAGCTGGGTTTCTGCAATGTGCGATATAGCCGTGATGTTAGAAAGGGAAAATAAAGGACATTTTTGTGAGAACCCAACCCTCCCCTAATAGATTAGGTTTATGTACACTAATGACCCAGACCAGTCACCGGCAGCCAGTCTCGTTGGCACCACTGTAGTTTTAAAAAGCCGGAAAAAGCAGATATGGATAAGCCTCTGAAACTCAGTATTTATGAGCAATTTCTTCAAAGACATGAGCTATCTTGTTTCCCTAACATATCTTTAAACACCCCTCTTAATTTCTTTATTAATCCTAGATTCAAAATACCAACTGGGTGGCCAGCCAGCAACCTGTGATAATGCTCGAATTCATATAGATTTCCTTTTTGCCTGGCTCTGGTTTTGTTTTAAGAAAATGACTCACTGAAACATGTGCGTGTGATGTCTTCCTCTCCTCTTCTGGTCTGTAACCCAGTTGCCTTCCTTCCTCTCATAAAGAACAGTCAGTTCTCCAGCTGAGTCCCCCTGGCCCACATTCAAACCCAGCCTCTTTTTCCATTGCGCTAGCTCTGTCTCTCTCCTGCCCCTCACTGATCCCAGCTCTGCCGACCTAGAGCCCTTGCATTTCGCTGCTCACTCTACAACAATGTGAGAGCAGCCTCTCCTATCCGTTATCTTCGGGGGGGGGTTCCAAGAGCAAAGCATGTATGTAAATGGGTCTTAGAGGATTTCCAGTATGAAAAGGCCTATCAACATGGCGGGCTCAGTGAACAACCGTGGACCACTCATGCACCCTGCAGGTTTATCTTGAGCATTTACTATATCAGCCACTGATGATTCTAAATTCCAGTTTCCATAGGTAAAGGAATTCTGTGTCAGAGTGTTCCCTCTGGATAGGCTCGCTTTAGAAGGCAAGTTTTGTACCGTGGAAAGAGCTCTAAATCCAAAGGCCCTGATTTATCTACTTGATGCCAGGCAAGTCCCTTTCCCACACATGAGTTTCCTGTAAAATGTGAGGGCTAGACCAAGGGGTCTCTGTGGTCTTTTCTAAGTTTAGCATTTATACTCCCATAATCATGATCAAATATGACAATCTACTAAGAGCCTCTTTGGAAACTACTATAGGCAAGACTGAAAAGAAGGTAAAGAATGAACAGTGCTTCTGAGAATTCCTGAGTGCAGTTATAGAAAGTGACTGTTTTTTGTTTTTTGTTTTTTTTTTTAAAGATTTTATTTATTTATTTGACAGAGACAGAGACAGCGAGAGCAGGAACACAAACAGGGGGAGTGGGAGAGGGAGAAGCAGGCTTCCTGCTGAGCTGGGAGCCCGATGTGGGACTCGATCCCAGGACCCTGGGATCATGACCTGAGCCGAAGGCAGTCGCTTAACCAACTGAGCCACCCAGGCGCCCGCAAGTGACTGTTTTGTAGCCAGAAAATCAATGCCCCCGATTTCTATCACTCTCGGGATTGGTCTCTTTTATTTTCCCTTTAGTTGAATAGATTTTCCCAAATATATTCTTACAAGGTGGGGGGATTCTTTCCTCTCTTTCTTCTTCCAGGCTGAAGCCGTCCAGGAGGAGGAAGACACGGCCGTGCATGAGGACGATCTTTCCAGTTCTGTCAATGAACTCCCAGCAACCTTCGAATGCAGTGGTAGCTTCAGCCTGGATATGACTGAGGCAGAAGAAAAAGGCAATAGAGGGCTGGACCAGTTTACTCTCGCTAGGTAAAGCAGCCCCTGGTGGAAACGAGTGGTGACAGCGTACCTGGCACATTGTATCACATTCACTGTATCTCAGGTGAAAGGTCACACGGCACAGCCGGGACCTCCTAATGAGGAGTCCGAATCAACTTCTGATTCCGAAGGCTCTCGGCTGGTCAGAGTCATCCGGCCTGAGTGCAGGGCCTGGTGTGGAACTGAAAGGGGTACTCAGGTAGTGACTCCTAAAAGCCGTAGAGTAACACAGAGTAACACCGAGCAACGTAAAGCCATAGAGTAACTCAAAAGCCAAAGAGGGGCCTGGGGACATGGTCCAAGCCTTGCAAGCTTTGAAGATAAGCAAGATTGGCAAACCTTGGAAATGAGGAGTTCTTTCCACTCCGAGTTAAAAGACAAGAACAAGAGGCTCTTTAGAAGTTAAATACCTACTCTTTTTTTAAGTGGGTGGCTTTCAGCCTGGTGGCTGATATTTCTGAGACTAGTGAGAGCTAGTCAGAGAACACGAATAGATGAAAATAGAGAGGAATAGATAAAAAAACACTAATGCAGGGGCGCCAGGGTGGCTCAGTCAGTTGAGCGGTCGGCTCTTGATCTCAGCTCAGGCCTTGATCTCAGGGTTGTGAGTTCAAGCCCCACTTTGGGCTCCACACTGGGCATGGAGCCTACTTAAAAAACAAAACAAAACAAAAGAAAAAACCACACACACACACACTAACGCAGTGTCTAGAAAAAAATCACAAGTGATAAGGCTAGAGATTTACTTCTAGAGAAGAAAGAATCCTAAAATCTCTCTTCTGAATGTGGACAAGAACTAAGGAGCTTTTGATATGGCCAGACAAAGACCTTCTGTTATGGTGAGCAGTATCTGTCCTTGGAAGGAAAAGCTGAAGGTAATAGTACCTACAGAAGAACCTGACCTTTCGCCTGTGGTCATTATCTTCCTTCGTGGGGCTCCGTGTCTCTCACCCTGCGTTTCTATACTTCCATTTCCTTTTCTCCCTCTACCCTCCCCTCCTGGGCATTCATGCATGTGCAGCCATTAATACTCTCTCCCACAAAGCACATTTGGAATCTGAAAATCAGATTCCAAATTTGTGTTCTAATGGTTCATGATGAAAGCTGAAAAGGCGCGAAAGTGCCAAAAGTAATGTTTCTCTGTCTGGGGAACAGCCGCTGGGAAAGCGAGAGCGCTCGTTGCTGGAGGCTCCGGGGGCGGGTCCCAACTCACTGTAAAAGAAGTCAGAAGGGGAGGAATCCCAGAAATTCTGGGGGTGAAAATTCTCTTTCCTAGATTCAGAAGAGAATGGCGAAGATCGGGGAGGGAGAGCTGAGTCCCCAAAGCAACCTCGCCGGGATAGCCGGCAGGGCCAGAGGGAGGCGACCCGGGACAGGATGAGGACGGCACTTGTTGACAGGGTTGTCTTCCTCTTTCCCAGCTTTGGAGAAGGTGACAGGGGGGTCTCTCCCCCGCCCTCGCCCTTCTTCTCGGCCATCCTTGCTGCATTCCAGCCGGCGGCCTGTGACGACGCAGAGGAAGCCTGGCGCAGCCACATCAACCAGCTCATGTGCGACTCGGATGGCTCCTGTGCGGTGTATACATTTCATGTGTTCTCCTCCTTGTTTAAGGTACGGGGCCCAGCGCCCCGAGGACTGCGTCTCCTAGCGGGGCCGGCCAGCTTCCGGTGGCGGGAGGCATGGTGGTTTCGTTCTGGGTTTGTACTCTTTTCTGCTCCGGGTACCCCTCAGTTGCCTCTGACCCCAGCCTTTCTTCTGTTTAACCGTAAATCTGCACAACCTTCCCAAACTGGTATTGCAAAGGCCTTGTCCCCCGAGGATGCAGTCCATGTGCTGTGCTGTTCACTTTTGCCATTCTGGCTTTTGTGGATGTCATCCGTCCCAGGCAACCGTGACACCAGAACCATCGAGTGGTACCTTCTGCCAAGCCTATCCTGCATCCCGTCTTTCCTCTTAGACACTTCCTCTGTTTCTCCTTTTTCTTCATTATTCGTGTTTAGCCTGTCATTGTCTTTTCTCTCTTTTCCCCCGCATGAATTCCTTAAATGTGTGGTAGATGCTTCTGAACACGTGAACGGCCATACTTTGCTTAGTCCGGACAGGGTCTGCGCAAATTAGAAACAGAGGCCCCTTCCTCCAGACCGGTGCGGTACCGAGTGTGGCCAGCAGAGGGCAGGCTGGCTCTCAGTCCCTCAGCCAGGCACCCGTGGCATCTTGCCCACGGCTCAATGTAGCAGTCTCTGCGAGGACACCTTCAGATTTCACTTGTTATCTCCAAACACGCTTACAACAATGACTGAACCAAAGAGATGGAGGGAGCTCGACTTCTGAGGGGTGCTTGAAGGTGTATTTTGATGCCTGCCTGTCTGTTGATGTGCAGATTCCTGTCAGTTCCTTCATGTATCCTGCTCTGAACTTTTACTCCAAATTTCATCAAATGATTGGTGGAGGTGGGAGGCAACAAAAGAAGAGAAACACGGCTTTTTATGAAGAAACCCCGAAGGTCTTCTGTCAGCACTGGAGTTAACTGGCTCTGTGTGCTGTATTTGAAGGCGATCCTAAGAAAGTAGCAGGGCTGGGAATAATGCTCAGCCAGGAAGATGAGGTTATAGGTGAAGATCGACTGACATGGAAACATAGTTACCATAGAGTTTAAGAGAAAACTAGTTTTAAAAAACCAGTGTGTACAGTACTCTTTTTTTTTTTTTAATATTCAGAAAATAGTGAAGATTATATACTAGCAGTTCACTGTAGTTTACTGAGGGTGATGAGACTATGGGTGTCTTTTTATCCCCCCTTCTTTTTACTTTCTTTCAAATTCCTATTTTCCTATAATGAAGATGCCTTTCTTTCAGCATTTTTTCTACACTTGTATTTGATAACCCACAAAACAGAATTGCCACTAATAATACAGGGGAAACATGGAAAGGGACAATGAGTTCCAGCCTCCAGTAGATGTGAGGGATGGGCGAGTGAATGGACAGACAAGGGTGGAACCCCCTTACACTGTTTTATAGGTTGAGTTCTGTTGAGTATATCATGAGAGGGGACCGTAACTTGGTTGGCCTGAGGGATGGGCCCACTCACTGATTACCTTAAGAAGAGCCACGGCAGAAGGGAAAGGCAGGAAAATCAGGAATTCTACTAAAAGTGGGATCATCTGCCTTAAAAAATTTCCAACCCAGGAAGCCGCAGTTTAGTTACTATAAAAAGTAAAGTCTGGGGGCACCTGGGTGGCTCAGTCAGTTGGGTGTCTGCCTTCGGCTCAGGTCATGATCCCGGGGTCCCGGGATCGAGTCCCGCATCGGGCTCCCTGCTTGGTGGGGAGTCTGCTTCTCCCACTCCCTCTGCCTGCCGCTCCCCCTGCTGTAGCTCTCTCACCCATTTTTTTGAGAATTATATACCAGTAGTACTAATAGATACAGTTTCAGTGTTATTGTGCTGCTCTCTGCCAACTTTTCAGTTGCCTTTCAGGGACATCTTTTAGAAAGTTGACTGGGCAAACTGAAGTTGTATCTGAGATTAACTGGAGGCTGGAGGGGCTGTTAGGCTTAAGAGAGAAAACAATTGTTTGCTGAGAGATAAGAACTCCAGAAACACTCTAACACTGAGCCAGATTGAAATGTTAAAACAGACCATGAGGAAGTTACCATTTGAGGCAAATTTACTTGTTAAGGATTTAGGAACAGAGTAATTTATTTTTAATATCATTCTGAAGTCTCTTTTAAAATAATGGTTAATGGTTAATAATTTAAGTTTGGCTGTTGTAGTATTTTTTTTTTCTTATTATGGTCACTAGACTATCTGTGCTCAATTTTCGCATCCTGAGCAATACTTTTCCCTCTGCCCAGCATGGCCGTGTCCTCTTGGCCCTCAGCTATACTCCCAGTGACACACAAACCCCTGATTGGAGCTCACTTCAGCAAATGAAGCCTTCCCTTCTTTCTCCCTTTCTGTCACCTGGGATCCCAAGCACATTGTGGTTCCATCTGTCATGCTTGTCACATTCTATGAGAATTACTTATTACCTGTTTCCCCCAGAGAGGGCAAGTAATGGTGTCGTAGGCTGGCACAGTTGCTAACACACAGTAGGTGCTCAGTGAACATAGGACGAATGAATGGGAATCTTTTTTAGCAGAATTCTTAAACAGACATCTGACTTGATGACAGTAGACCAGCAGGTTGTCCCGTGAGCTGGGAGGTGAGGCTGGGCCCTTGGGCAGGGGGCACATTTGGGTTTGAACTTTATTTTTCCATTCATGTATTAGATTAATCCCTATGTAGCTTATCTGCAATAATAATCATACAAATGTGTACCTCTTATTTCAGTTTTTAATACTACATTTAGCCTTGGGGCACCTGGGTGGCTCAGTCAGTTAAGTGTCTGACTTTAGGTCAGGTCATGACCTCAGGGTTGTGGAAGAGCACCCCTCATCGGTCTCCCTGCTCAGCAGGGAGCCTGCTTCTCTCTCTCTCTCTACTCCTCCCCCACTTGTGCTCTCTCGCTCTCTCAAATAAATGAAATCTTAAGAAAACATATTACATTGAGCCTTCAGAACTTTCTCAACTGTTACCAAATGCTATGTGATTGAGAGCAATATGAGTCACAAAATAGGTATTAATACAATATGCTGGCAATGAAATACATTTCAGGCATGCAGTCTGTTAAGCTGTTGTCATGTCCCCACCATGTCTGTTTACTGTTTTCCTACATTTTCCTGTGAGTCTGAAGGCCACATCTCCCTGTATTTAGTTGGATTTGGGAGGGGTAGAGAGGAGGT
Source organism: Neomonachus schauinslandi (assembly GCF_002201575.2). Classification (NCBI taxonomy): domain Eukaryota; kingdom Metazoa; phylum Chordata; class Mammalia; order Carnivora; family Phocidae; genus Neomonachus; species Neomonachus schauinslandi. The sequence goes on along the minus strand of NC_058405.1, from coordinate 69,341,503 downwards.
AATTGCCAAAATAATTTGGTTTTAAAAATGAGGAATTGATTTCTAATGGTCCAGCGTGGCCATCTTTCCAAGTGTCTCAGCCATCATATGTCCTTCCTGCTGCTCCTGGGTTAGGATGTCATCATGGTATCACACAGTGCCTCCAGATTATGTGATGTGTTTATACGGAAGTCAGGTGAGGACGAAATGAGTGTATATCCCCTCAATATCACCTGCCTTTATATAAGAGGCTCTAGAGTTCCCTGACAGATAGCTTCCCAGACCTCACCTTATCCTTAGGTCAAATGGAAAGAACCCCAAACTCTTCGGGGACCTGAATCCTACTCCCGGTTCTGCCACTCAACTAGGTGTATGATGCTAGACATGGCATTTCTCGTTCTTTCTGCTCTAACATTCAGTCAAGTTTTTTTTTTTTATTTTTCCCTAACTGTACGTAAAACTAACTTAGTCCCATAAAGACATATGTATGCTCTGCGTTATGCCAAAATTCTCATATATATGAAGTAAAAAATCATTAATATGCAACATGGTTGGCATTTCTCTAATACAAAGCATAAGGAATCAGCCTGCTGTTGTTGGGGGACATCTGCTTTCCTCACAATAGGGCAGAGAGGATTTCTCCTGGATTCGATTCCACAACTCAAAAGGTATGACATCTCTTTGAGGAAAGCCAGTGCCTAGGACTGGAATTATTTTTTGGTTAAATATTGTGTTCTTTTTGTTCAAGATACTGTGTGTTGGAAGCTTAAGGGCTAGAACATGTTTCCATTTTGGCGCTGACACAGGCAGTGTGACTCAGATTCTTCCTAATTCTGGTTTTGTCCTCAGGCAGGATAGGAGAAACTAGCTCTTAGGAAGCTTTGTCGATTTGTGGAAGGAGGATGAGCTCTGGAGTCAGGCTCATCATTCCTCTGTGACTTACGAGCTGCATGACCTTAGGCAAGTCAGGTCTTAACCTTGACTTCTTTCCCCGGTTGTGAGGATTAATGAGTCAACATAAGCACCTATGGGACAGAGTTAGAGACACCAGAGTAGACACGCTCTCAGAGGGAGATACTATTCCAGACCCACATAGCATTTACTTCCACTTTCCAGAGGCTCAAATGGCACTATTTTGATGCTCTTTCTCAGGAAGCTGTGATCTTGGGGAACAGAAAAGCGTTAAATCTCATGACCTTTTCTAACTCGAGCACATTTACGTAATCTGAGTAATTTCTCACTGCTCTGACAAACAAGTGAGGAGGACTCAAGTTGCTGACCAGCACTAACCACCAGCAAAAAGAAAAGCACCATTTATTTAAAAGATTATAAGAGCATCCACACTCTGGGAAACAACACTTTTTTTTTTTTTAAGATTTTATTTATTTATTTGAGAGAGAGAATGAGAGACAGAGAGCATGAGAGGGAGGAGGGTCAGAGGGAGAAGCAGACTCCCTGCCGAGCAGAGAGCCCGATGCGGGACTCGATCCCGGGACTCCAGGATCATGATCTGAGCCGAAGGCAGTCGCTTAACCAACTGAGCCACCCAGGTGCCCTGGGAAACAACACTTTAAGAAGAAATTTGGTCCACACTGGGTGATTATTTACTTAAGACCAACATGCACTCTACTCCCTATCTCCCCCCCCCCCACCTCTACCTGAGGACCTACGCTCATTTGATATTTTTATAAAGATTAAAAAATAGGTTTTTCGGGCGCCTGGGTGGCTCAGTTGGTTAAGCGACTGCCTTTGGCTCAGGTCATGATCCTGGAGTCCCTGGATCGAGTCCCGCATCGGGCTCCCTGCTTGGCAGGGAGTCTGCTTCTCCCTCTGACCCTCCCCCCTCTCATGTGCTCTCTCTCATTCTCTCTCAAATAAATAAATAAAATCTTAAAAAAAAAAAACAGGTTTTTCTAGTGCATAAGTTAAAACTTGCCCTTTACAAATGGTAATTATTTTACCTTGCAGAATATTCAGAAAAGATTCTGCTTCCTAACCTGTGATGCGGCCAGCTACCTTGGAGACAATCTCCGGGGAATCGGGTCCAAGTTTGTCAGCTCTTCCCAGATGCTCACCTCCTGCTCTGAATGCCCTACACTCTTCGTGGATGCTGAGACCGTGAGTACCCCAGTCTCTGGCGGCAAATGGCCGGCGCAGCTTACTAAGGTGTGGAAATTCCGGGAAGCGTGCTTGTGTTGTGGTTTGTCTGAAAGATACTGTCAGTGTTTGTGAGAAGCGCCGTGTTGTGACATGACCCCCGAAGGCCTGAGTCTGCATAGTAATGACTGTACATTACCAGCCAAGGCCAAGTCATTTCAGAGAATCGGGAGAAAAATTCACCTCAGTGTTCCCTCCGTGTCCTTGGCACCTCGCTCCAATAACTCTGGCTTTGACAGCCATGAATAGGTGAGTGACCCCCCCAGAGCTGACCTAGCCTGTCCCCACGATGCCAGGTTGGCCAGCCAGATGGGGCTCCAGAGGCAGTATGTCCTCACTTTGCTCACTCCCAAATCTCAGGTGGAGACTCATCGCCCCTGGAGGGATTCATCCAGCCCAAATAGCAAGTGATGAGTTTGAGAGTTGGTTAAAGCATCCTCTGGCTGACTGCCAAATCATGACTTTAGGAATATAACTCTAAGCCCGCATGACGGGTGAGCTCTTTGGGGGCTCATGCCCCCATGCATATCACACAACCATCTCATATGCTAATTCCTGAATTTAGAACCAACAACGGATGTGCTCTGATTTCAAAAGTCTCTGAAGAATTAGTCTTTCCAGGAACTTGGTGGTTAGCTACCTTGCAGCAGGGAATACAATAAGAGAAATCATTCTATATTAAAGGATTTAAAGTTCAGATTAACTATAAAATCAGTTCGAAAGTCTATTTGGAGGTCTGTCTTCACACTTTTTGGAATATTACTAGATGAAGATACTAGAGTTCATGCATAAAATGGAGATCTTTAACGTGAGCTCCTACAGACACTTGTTAAGACTTGAAAGTCTATACTGATATGGAGAAAACAATATTTTCATGGGAGATTTGGATTAGCGAGCTTGTATTCAATTGCCATTGTGGCTGATTGTGGAGCAAAATTACACGTTGCACAGCTTACTAAAAATGGAGCCACTGGTCCTCACTTTATGTTATTTCTAAATATATTTCTCTTTTCTCTCTCTCTGTAGCCATGCCTGTGTCTAGTTATCTCTCTGATTGTTTTAATACAAATGACTTTCCTGTCTTTAGCTCCTTTCTTGTGGACTTCTGGACAAGCTCAAGTTCAGTGTTTTAGAACTGCAAGAATATTTGGATACCTACAACAACAGAAAAGAAGCCACTCTCTCGGTAAGTTTTTGTGTTTCTGTGCATATACACTCAGTTAAAATCAAATGAACCCCACCACTATGAGCCCTGGGGAGGTGTTGTGATTAATTTAAGATAGGATCTTTGGAAGAAGACAGATGTCATCTATTCCTCTGTTAGAGACTACAGTTCCAGTTGAATAGTGGTAGAACTGTCAACAGTATGGATGATACAAAAATGATGTCTACAAATGAGAAGTCTTCAGCTTTCATTTTTATCCCCATAATTTCCCTACCCAGAAATTGGGAAGCATGAGTATCTGCTTGATATGTCTCTTTGTCAATGTCATTAACTTTTCTCAGAGATTTAATAAAATTGTTATTTATTTCCTTCCAGTGTTTGCCTCACCTGAACATAGATGGGGTGGATCTCAGCTCTCTCCTCTTAAATACTCTCAGTAGCTGCCTTTCCCTGACCTCATTGCTTCTCCTGGCCTCGACTCCTGCTCTTTACTCTTTTTTTTTCCTTCATAGACCTAGACTGTAAAATATTAGAGACAGAAGTGATCCAGAAACCAGGCATGCAGACCCCTGATTTCTGACAAGTAATTGTGTGTAATATCTATGAGACACTTTTTATAATATGCCAAACACTATAGAAAAGACATGAATTTTGAAATCAGATGGACATGGGTTCAAATCACAGTTCAGCTACTTAAGGGTTAGTGACCTTGGATAAGTTACTTACCTCCTCATCTCAGATTCGTCATCTATAAGACGGTGATAATAACTAATTTGCAGAATTGTTGTAAGGATATAACAATTATAATAGTCATAGTATATATCCTTTCCTGCGTCCTTTCTATGTGTCCAACAACCTGATCAGAGTTATATCTCTTAAATTAAATAATGGAATGCTCACAACAACTGGAGTTGCTATTATTGTCCTCATTAGCTAGGAGGTGGAAAGTTGGTATTGAAACCCAGGTCTGTGGGGAGGGGGGTGGGAGGATGGGTTAGCCTGGTAATGGGTATTGAGGAGGGCATATTCTGCATGGAGCACTGGGTGTTATGCACAAACAATGAATCATGGAACACTACATCTAAAACTAATGATGTAATGTATGGGGATTAACATAAGAATAAAAAAAAAAAAAGAAAAAAGAAACCCAGGTCTATGGGATTCAAAAGCCCATGCGCTTAAACACAACACAGTATTGCCTTTAAAATGGAAATAACCTATGTAAACTGCCCAGCACAGTGCCTCATACACAGAAGACATTCATTATACAGTTACTTGTTTTTTCTTTGTTGTTATTGTTGTTACTGTTCTTTTCATGATCTACCCAAGGGCAAGAGTTCTGACATTCTACTATAACAATTCCCATTGTCTTCTATTTCTGTGGCTTTACTGGTCATGGCTTTCCCCCTTCTCCGTCATCAGTTAATAAAAATAATCCTTCCATTCTTCTCGGTGAACAAACCAATCTTTTTGATGTCAGATGTGAATTTCAGTTCTTCAGTGCTTTTTGTTTTGTGCCCCGGGGTTCCTTTTTACATCTGTATTAGTTACTATCTGTATTAGTTACTATCCCAGATACTTAAGGATGTCAGAATCTCTAAATAGCTGAACTGTTATTTTAATAGCCTTTCTTACATTGAAGTAGACCTGCCCCCACAGAAGCCACCCAATATCACAGAGAGGTAGGTGGGCCAGTTGCATGGTCCAGAATCCCCCAGCCTATGAGGAATTGTTGGTTTTATCTCCCAGTCTCAATCATATGAAAGGTTTCTAACTGTATATGATTTTTTCAAGTTTATACATAAAATAGGAATGGTCTGGTGAAACCATCCTCCAGGAATGTTGTATCACAATGCTGAAATTATATATTTAAATGAGCATCATAAGGGGTACTGGGTGGCTCAGTTGGTTAAGCGTCTGCCTTCAGCTCAGGTCATAATCCCAGGGTCCTGGGATGGAGCCCCATGTCAGGCACCCTGCTCAGCCGGGAGTCTGCTTCTCCCTCTCCCTCTGCCCTGCTTATGTGCTCTCTCTCTCAGTCTCTCTCTCTCTCAAATAAATAAATAAAATCTTTTAAAAAATAAAAATAAAAAATAAATGAGTATCACCATATGAAGATATTTTAATCTCAAATAGATTATCTTCAACCAGAAAAAAGTAATTTCAAAAAGGCATTACCGCAGATTTTTTATTACTGTAATTAGAAGCTTCATCAATTTTCCCTGACAGTACTGATGATAAAAATGTTCTCAGGACATCACTGATTTTACCTATGTCTGCATCTCTTTCTGACAACAGTGGCTTGCAAATTGCAAGGCAACATTTGCAGGAGGATCAAGAGATGGAGTAATTACCTGTCAGCCAGGGGACTCGGAAGAAAAGGTAATGAAAACCTGTTAGAATTTATCTTTTCCGTGCCCTGACAGTATGTGTTGATTTTGACCCACCCAAAAAGCATAGAGCATGAGAAAGGAAGCCGCGCAATGGGTCACCCCATTATATTCACAAGAAGAGTAAGAGTAAGACGGGATGATGTTCAGGCCACGCATGACTGTGTGTTGATGGGATTTGTGGAGAGGGGAGTCTTCTTTTTGGAAAAGCAGAGGTATAAAAATGATCTTTTTGCTGGACATCATTTAACTATACTAATCATTCCCTAATAAATCTGTTCTTCCTTTAGAATATAAAACCAAATTTCATTCATTCTTCACCGAATCACTTAGTTTCTTCAGTGAAGGAAATCTTTGTTGACCTTTCAGCAATCACTCTAAAACAGATATGATTTTTTCTCATTTAGAATTGCTGTAAATATACACGTCAGACCAGCAGCTGGCTTGTAAATGTGTGCTGTATTGTCAGGGCGGTGGGGCAGAAGACTATGAATGGATTAAAATCATTCCTTCTGCAGTTATGTGCTAAGTGCCTCCTATGTGGTCCACATGGTGGATATGATAATGAGCAACAGACAAGCCTGCACCCTTGAGGAGCTTCCGATCTTGTCAGGGAGGACAGACATTAGTCAAAAAATCATACCGTGCAAACAGCACCAAGTGCTATTAAGGAAAGAACCATAAGCTATGCAAGAAGGTAGCAAAGGAACCTGACCAAATGGGGAGGGCAGTTCTGAGAAGCATTCTCCATGGAGGTACCATCTCAGTGGAGATCTCAAATGTGAGCCAGAGGTAGCCAAGTGAAGGGGAGTGAGTAGAGAGCCTGTGCAAAGGCCCTGAGGCAGGAGGGGACGTAGCCCTTTGCAAGAACTGAAGAGAGCCTGCGTGGCTGCAAGTGTAGAAAGCAACTTGGAGAAAAGCTTGAGAAGAGTCTGCAGAAGCTGGCAGAAACTAGACCGTGCAGGGCTTGGGTGTTTCTCTTCACAGCAGTGGTATGCAATTGAAATGTTTTAATGCGTGGGTAGGATTAGAGTCAGGCTCCTGCATTCTACTCTGGAAACAGGCTGAAGTGCGCCAGAGTGGATTAGGGAAGTCAGGTGAGGCGGCTGCTGCCCAGTCAGGCAGAGGTGCTACCTTGGCATTACCTCACCGCTACTGAAAAAGCATTTTGGACTGTGCACCCTTCGGAGGATGAGAAACCATCTTCCTGTGTTAGACACACAGTGCTTTACTAAGGTGTAAAAACAAACAAACAAAAAAACATTGAGGGGTAAAAATTTTCAACAGAATACCAGTGGTTCAATTCCATCTGGTAATTGTTTTGAACAAGTCTGCAGTCCTGAGAGTAACTATCCTTGCTGTGGGTGAGTCCCCAGGTCAGCCCCTTGGTAAGTGTTAGTGAAGAGGTTGAACAAGCAAACTACAAGACTGAGAAATATCTAGATAGGGTTCTAACATGTGGATTGCATTTCCACATCACTGCCCTTCTTGAGGACATTCTGTTTCATGTTGTGTCTTACAGAAAACTTTCATATCCCTGACGTCATTGATCTTCTGGGGTGTGGGAGGCGGGGCAGGCAGCAACAGCCCCATTTTAGATAAGGAAACCAAGGAAACCAAGCTTGACTGGTCCAAGGCTTCATGGTTGATAGGCAACGGGCTAAAACATGGCCTGCCCACAACATCTGGAAACAGGCAAATGTACATAACAAATGGTGTATCTATATTACATTTTAAAAATATGGGTTTTATGACATCACATGAGATGTCCCCAGTAAGCATAGCTGAATGTGCAGTTCAAAATACAACAGACTCTAGCCTTTCCATCAGTCCCTGCATATGTATCTGTGATGTGCTGCCTTAAATGACTTGTGACTCTGATTTTCACTGAATAACCTGAGCCATGAGCATACCCCAAAAGTAACGTGTTAAATACATTACACATTACACACACACACACACACACACAGAGGATATGTTACAGATTTTTTGGCCACCCAGTAGCACCCACGCCTTTTGATTCCAGGCCCAATCCTCCCTCCACTATACTCTGCTATTAAAATAAATTCAATCCAGAGAAAAGTTATCAAGTTATGACTTAAAATTAGCAAAAACCTAGTCTAGTTCATGATACAGTTTGTCTAGGACTATAAAAAGTTATCTAAACTTTTACCCTCAATCATCTAACTCTGTTATATTCTCTATAATCAAATCTCCATCAGGAAAATGCATTAATACATTGCAGATTTTTGGGAATGAGGGTTAAAACAAAATCTATTATTTATTTGTTCATTTGTTTACAGCTTCCTGGTTAAATCTAAAAACTCAGGACTTCCAGTTAAATTATCCTCCTTCCCAAACATTCCAATTTTCAACTATGTGTCTCTGTTGTGCTCACAGTTTATTTTTGTGGTTTTCTTTTGTTCAGTTGCCCTTTTCCCCCCCATTTCTTCTCCACGTCCCTTGAAGAAAGATTTCTGTTGTTTTTGCTTAATCTTCTTACCTCTTACTGTTTTTTTTTCTTTTTCATTTCCTCCTCATCCCCCCCTTTCTGTGCATCTGTGTTGTAGTCGCGTTTCTTCTCGTCCATTTTCTTGTTTTTAGACTTCATTTCTTCATTCAAGTATTTATATGTGGCAACTCTGTTAGCATTATAATAAAGGCTGGAAAATACAAATGTGGAAAGAAGAAACTGTTTTCAAGCACTGTGCATATAAAAACACATTTGATGTTTTACAACAGTCCTTGGAATGGTTTTTCCAATTTTGCAGATAAGAAAGTTAAGGCTGAGAGGCTACGTCTGCAGGCCAGATTCTTCCCATCCCCAGAGTTCATACTTTCTCTAACTTAGTTTAAAGGTAAAAACATACACATAGAAAAAAGATAGAGGACAATTTCCAGCATCTGTCTAAAAGTCTGTATGGTTTTAGGAACCTGCATAAAACACCCAGCAGGGAGGAAAGTGGGCTTGTTAGGAAAAGGTCAACATTAAGGCCAAATTCTGAGTCTAATGTTTCCAGCATTTTTGCAAAACCAACCCAGCTCTCTTCCCATTACTGGTATTAGCTCAGTGCATTAGAATTTCCTGTGTGGCTCATGGACACACTGATGACCAGAAAACCCAGACAATGAACAAATATCCTGGAGAAGATGCTTTTGGTCCTTTGTGTGTGACAGTTCTGAGGTCAAAGCTGGTCTGGAATGCAAATTGTATACTATCTACCGGAGAAGGTGCTCTCCCACTGAGTCAGGCAAGGCTTGGGTGATTTGTTTAAATTGTCGGGATACTGTTAAATTCTGTTTTCTTAGTAGACCCTGGAAGTAGTTTGGCCACTGGGCATGCAGCTCAAACCGCACATTCTCTAATCCCACCCACCTTACCTGAACCACTGCTGAATGTGAGGTCTGGCTAGGCACAGGGGGGAGTGTAGAAATGAGAAAGACTGCGTTCCCATTGCAGAGAACACTCCCAAGAAGGCCAAAAATGGGCCATGAGGGCAAATGGGGGGGGGGGGAATCTTTACACGCTACTAAAGGTGGGCCTTGAGGATGGATGATGGTGTCACTCCACTGAAACAACAATCTTATGTCCAGAGTTGGCAGAGATATTATTATGCTAATTAGAGCTACGGTTACCCAACAAATGTTTGACCTCAGAGGACAGCTTACCCTCAAGTGATTCTCTCCAACTCTTTTGTTTAGTCAGGTTCCCTGTCTTCTGGAACAGTTTGAAGTTGCCAATTATTCTGAGCATGGAGGCAAGTGGAATGGGGATGGGAAGTGACCTTAAGGTTCACAGAATCTATGTCTGAATGCAGATTGTGGAGTAAACGTGCCAGTGATTATTACAGGAGTGTTTCTGTTTCAGAGAAGTGTGTACTTTAGGAAAGGATTAGTAACTTGGCTTACTGAACTTAGCAGAGTAAATTCTTGAGCTCTTAGAGAGGTCAGTCTGCCAGAGATAGTGATGGTGGACACGCAGGCGTATGGAGTCTTCCCACCCCCAAGCCCTACCCAGCCCCGACTGGTCATTGCCACAAGCTCATTTGTGGTCATTTCAAACAAGTGGCCTAAGTGAGGAGTCACTATGGATGGGTCTGTAGAAGGGAATATAACTCCTTGCTGGGTGTCAAATATTTATTTTCCAATTTCTCTTGTATTCTTTTTTTTTTTTTTTTTAAGATTTTATTTATTTATTTGCGAGAGAGAGAATGAGAGACAGAGAGCATGATAGGGAGGAGGGTCAGAGGGAGAAGCAGACTCCCTGCCCAGCAGGGAGCCCGATGCGGGACTCGATCCTGGGACTCCAGGATCATGACCTGAGCCGAAGGCAGTCGCTTAACCAACTGAGCCACCCAGGCGCCCCCAATTTCTCTTGTATTCTTAACATGAAGTTGCAGACGTCAAAATAATATAAAAGGGTTACACTGGTAGATTGTACACTTGTAACCCAATTCACAGACATGTTTTATTAAGCTTGTACGATGTTTTCTTAATTGGCCTGACATTTAAAAATTAAAATCGTCCACACATACGCATACATTCACAACAGAATGCCGTCTCTGAAAAAGGAGCCAGCAACACTGGGCCTGCCTTGTTATATGGCGGCCGCAAGCTTGGGCTGAACATCAGCTGCCCCTCTGGTGTGCTGTCCACCATTTCCCAGTGCAGTGTTGAGTTCCTAATCCTGAAGGCAACAGCCAGGTGCCAATCATCATGATGCTTGGACTGCTGTTTTTCTTATAATAGAAAAATGTGTCGCTGTACTTAATTGGGGAAGTGGAAAGCCAGACAGGGCTGTGTGTTTCAAGAAAAATGGGCCACCCGTTAGCACCTGCTTGAGAGTGTGTTACTCTTGCCTGTGTGAGAAACGTCTCTCTCTATACAAGACGCAAGAGCCTGTCTGTTGAACTGGCTCACTCAGGTGTCTGTTAGAGAATTCTCGGTGCATGGACAAAACGGTTTCTTTAAAAAAAAGAAAAAAAGCGTCTCTAATACTTGGGAAGTATTTTTGAGAGAAGGCTTATTTTAAAAGACAGGCGTGATTAGTCAATGATTTAGGCTTCCGGGTGATTATAATAGCCATTCTCCTAGAATAACGCACGGCATACGCTAAATAGAATGTAAGACGAGGAGTATGATCTGCATGTGTCTCATGAAAGCAGTTTCACTGATTTGCAGACCCTGCTTTACCCATGTTTTCTCAGCCTGAGCAGGAGGGACAAAACTCTTCATGACCCTAGAACAGCCCTTCTCATTAAGAATTTGGGTTTCCACCGACCTCTCCATTTCCTATGGAATTCATCTGGAGTGGCTACCACTAGGTAGTTTCAAGGGGACAGAAATGTGGGTCGGGAAGAAGAACCCCCGCTCCAAGTGCTCCGATGGCAGCACGAGCCTTAGCCTTTCAACTAATGAATACGGCTCACCTCCCGGGTCCTGTAGGGCCGGCCCTGGCAAAGCTGGAGATGTTTCCATTTCACTCACTATAAGTGATTTTAGTTGGCACAGTCCCAATTCAACAGGTATTTCTGAGCACTACTTGAATATTTGACTCTTCGGACTCAAGTGCAATCACTTACATTTAGCCCAGCTACATTTCATCTTATATTCCAATCATCATTCCAACTACTAGGGTCTTTTTTGGACACTAATCTATGCACGAGAAGCCTGCAACCTCTGTTCTTAAACAAACTGAACAAGTTGCAGTTTCTGCAGTTAAACTGTAACCCATTAAACAGCACCCTTCAGAGAGAGTCAATTACTCTTCTGTAAGGAATCCTCTTCCCCGCGTTGACTGAAAAGAAGTGTCTGCTGACGTTAAAGTTTTCTTAAAAATAGTAAATACCTCAGGCTGTGTAATCTGTATCATAGGCTTAAAGGTATTTGTCTTTCAAAGCTTTGAAAGATATCCATGGCCAAGGTCCAAAAAACTACTCAGCATACACAATACAATCAGTGAGCCAAACCCAAGTGATATTAGCAACAGGCGAGCACATGTTGATTATACCTACTTAGGAGGTAGGTATACCTATTTAGGAGATGAGATACATCTATGTATTCTGAGGCTAGGTTGTCTAAATTTTATCCCATTTAATTTAAACCAGTGGCTTTTAGAGATTAACTATGATGAAAACAATAGCTATTACAGTACGCTGTGGCTCATCTTCTGTCATGACAAACATTTCTCAAATTTTTGCCTGACTGGCTATGTCCTAAGCATAGAACTCATTTAGAGAAGAATACAGAGAAACAAGAATGGCTATGCTACTGTTAACAAACAAAGATTATTCTGGGCTTTTAAGCTACCCTGTCTATGATCAGTTTTTAACATCTTGGTTTCTTGATATTTTCTTCTTGTTTTGAGAAAACATACCTCTAAATCCAATTTATAAATCAAGTTATATTAGGAGCGCAGGAACAGGGCTTGAAGAAAATCCTTCTGACCAAATGAAACGGTGCCATTCCCATAACATTTTCAAAAGAATCTGAAGTCACCAAAACATAAATACGTTCATAAAGACTTATGAAGAGATTATTCTTAAAACCTGGATACAGGAAAACATTAGCACAAAAGGGATAAAAGGTTTTAACATTTGCCATAAAATTGCCCCCTAGAAAGGTATTTTTCACTATCTTTTGGGGAGCTCTAAATGCAAATGAGGCCCCAGCCTTTGGCCTAGGAAAGGATTCTAAGATAATAAATAGCAAGGCGGCTTGCACCAACCTACCTAAAAGGGAGCGTTTAAGAAGGATATTGAGAACTGGTGTGCGTCAACTTGGCCATCCCCCAAGAAATACAGTTTTGTTCCTTGAGAGCTGAGTGGGAGGCATTCATGGACATTAAATTCCTCAGCACCAAGCTGGAGTCAAAAAGTCTCATTTGCCTTTGTTGAACAGAGGACATTCTGCTTTAACTGATTTGATGGCCTTCTTGGATTACAACCTTGTTTTGGAAAACAGTAGAAAGATAGCAGTTTTTTCAGTAACTTAAGGTTTGGTCATTAAAACGTCTAGGCATAAAGTCTTCTTGAAAATAGTAAATACCTCAGGCTGTGTAATCTGCATCACAGGCTTCAATGTATTCATCTTTCAATGCTTTGAAAGATATTCATGGCCAAGGTCCAAAAAACTACTCAATAAACATAATACAGTAGTCATCAGTGTGCCCAACTCATAGGATATGAGTAACAGGTGAGGCAAGAAGAGACCCTCGGAGGTTAGGAGAAGGTGTTGGGGGGGTTGGTAGTGGTGGGGCTTTATGTTTGAAGATACTAATAAATAATTTGATAGTTTTATTTTGTGTGTGTAGTGTACCACATATAAAGTATAATACATTAAACTGATAATAACCCAGAGATTTATTTTAGAAAGAACTTTAAAATAAGTGATTTTCCTATTAAGGATTAGAAACTAAGTTAGATATGTCTTTAAATATTTTGAAAATCCAGAACCAGATATATTGATCCATAATTAGGAATGGCCAAATTGATTTTTTTTTAATATTCTGTCAGACTCTGATCATCTTTCCAACACACCCACACTTTCCTTAAAGCCAAGTCTATGGTTAGGATATGATGACACCAAAAAATGGAAGCCATAATTGAACATGGCTCAGTTACAAATTTATATTATTCTAAACTATCCACCAGTTCTAGATTACTTTTAGAAATTGAGAACAAAATTATTACAAATGAAATACAAGAAAATTACTTGTCAAATCTCACACTTGTTTGGGAGTATACAGACTAGGTTTACTCCTTTGAAATGACTATATCTCGCAGTCCTATAAAATATTCTTAACGAGGAAGGCAATCTGACTAAATGAAAAGCCACTTAGATTGTTAATTATATGTTAATTGGATTGTCATAGTTTAGCAGATAGGAAGTCAAACAGATTAAAGACTCTGCCTTAACTAACGGGTAGCAAAAGTATAATTTGTTGGGGCTCCAGTTCTTTCAGATTACTCAGTTGGTCTCCTCACCGTTTTACTCCATTCACATATTATTCACAGTTAAACACTAAAACCTTCAAGCAATAAAAGTTTTGACTTCTGGTCTCCAAGACTGACAAAACCTAAACCAACTAATCAGAGAGTCTAAACGATTACCAATTATTTTTCAGTGATATGTTTCCCATTCAAGCTTCTTTTTAACTGGACCGCTGTGCATGTTGAATGGGTACAAGATGTGCAACCATTGATCGAGTTTGGGCAAGCAATGCTAATACTGCTGACGGTTCTGCTCTTGGAAGAGGGCCATGCTTTCCGTTGCATGCATTACACTGACCCTGTACTTTCTTTCCTTTCCTTTGTTTCCTGTGCCATGCTTGCTGTGTAGCAAATGGAATCTCTTGCAGTAAGTTAACTTTCTTTCATACTCTTTGTCCATTTTAGGCATGGACCCATAACAAATCTTATTTTTACGGTTACTATTCTAGCTCTTAGCATGTTTTCCCCTTTGCGTTTCATTTTATTTTATTTGGTAGACTGAGACGTGCAGTGAATTAGTAGCATTCTGGGCTGCTTTCGTCCCATAGTAGAAACTTAAGTTGCTATGAACTCTCATACTATCAGTGGGATATCTTGAGTAATAACCAGCACTATAACAAAGGTCGGAGTTTTCATAGCTAGGTTTCACCTTAAATTTGTGAAGGTAACATTATGTTTTTAAAAATACTTTTTTATTTATCCGCAAGTCTCTGGCAGTTATCTTTTACATCAGATTTTAAAAGATTTCCATAAAGAAAGGTTTAAATGATCAAAAAACAAAATGCTTGACTAAAACAACCAAAGATCCAGTTTGGGTTAACTAATGAGTGTAGCTACTTCTTTAAACTTGTGTTTGGTATCAGCATTGAGAGATCAAATCAGTCTAAATCTAGAATTGTTATTTTCCCCCCAGGAGCCAGGGAAAGGACAAGACAAAAGAAAACTTCATTGAGCATAGCCTTAGCACGGACTTTTGTAACTTTTAACAATTAGGATCAAAATTCTATTAGCACTATTAATTGGATAGTCTTCCTAAAGCCTAAATTTAAATTCTTGTCATTTCTCTCCCTAAACTGATTTGGGGGAGCAATTTTAAGAGACCTCAGAAGCTCTCAATTCTGAGCTGAGTTCTTTATAGTCCATTAGCAAAAGAAAGGCCCTATTTATCCTTACTTAACCACATTTGAACACTGAACAGTGACATGTTTCGTTGACGCCACATATTTAACCCACTTTCCCTGGTGACTGCTGAGCCATGAAATTGTATCTCGTGAAGGCTGCTCTTTTCTTCCACAGAATTGCCATCCACCACCTAGGAGCTAACTCATTCTTAGAGTAAAACGGGCAAAGTGTAGAGCCCATTACAAGCAGATACAGCTCAAAGAGTAGTATGATCGTTGGTGTTGGAATTACTCAAGATTTATTTTTCCCTCATAGTAGACCTAAGCCATATAATGAAAACATTTTAAATTCCAGAGGTAGCTATAGGGCTCAAGGGCCATTTTGTATGACTCCTTTTTAATGTTCTTTCCACACAAAGTTTTGAATGTTCCCTTAATTTCTCTTTTCTCCTAGCACTTGTAGCCCCTTTTTAACTCTGTAATTCCACAAATATTTACTAAGCACTGAGTAGAAGCATTGTCACTAAAACTGATACAACACCTTAGAGGATCATATGACTGACTGTTGTGTTTACACAGACTTTGAGATGAGTGTCTGCACTCTAAAAGGCAGCCAAAATTGTCACATGGAGTAACCCCCCCAGTTGCTGAATTTACAAATTTAACACCTAGGATGACTTAAATGTTTTGCCTTTCAAATATACTTTTCATAATTGTTTTTGCTTTTTAAAACAATTTTAGCTTATAAAAATTAAGACAACTGCAATTAAGATGACCACAGCTATAATTTGTAGGGATTTAATTGGCAAACATAATGAAAATCCGGTGATTCACTGAGTCCCTTTATGGCAACTCCTCCTAATTAGTCATCTTCCAGGAGCTATTCTATCTTGTATTGTGAATTTCTCACTGATATTTATTGGCTGCATTTTGTTGTTCTGTTTCATCTGGAATAATAACAGCTAGTTCTGTTTCCTTGATGTAAAAAAAAAAAAAAATGTTTTTCTCCACCGAGATTTCTCTTGTTATACAAGAATGATCCTTAATAACTGTTTCTTCCCATGCACACTCTCTCTTTAGCAATTGGAACTGTGCCAGAGGTTATATAAGCTGCACTTCCAGCTGCTGCTGCTTTTTCAGTCCTACTGTAAGCTCATCGGCCAGGTGCACGAAGTCAGCTCCACGCCAGAGGTGAGCCGCACACCTCCCGATGCCAAGTCTTACCATGAAAATCATTCTTTTCCTTTTGGTCTCTCCCCCCAGCCCTTTTATAACTGTCCAAGTGATTTTATTCCCACATAACTGATTTGCTCAAACACAAGACTTAAATATGTGTTGTCTTTCCTTCCGCTCTCGTTTGGCAGTGCCAGGACTAGGGCAAAGCAAGTGACTAGCTGAGGCACAAAATTTAAGGACAACCCTGAGTGAGTGCCTCACCTGCTGCTATGCCGAGAGGCCTCACTTGGCCCACTCTGATCCTGACCCTGGTTCTGGACATCCTTCTTTGAAAAAATTCCTGTGTTATGGTTTTTCTTCTTTATATTTACTTTTTCATACTTGCCCTAACATTCAGATAAGAAGTAAATACCTACATGACGTTTGATTCTCTTCAGTTGCGCTGTCCTGCTTAGCATTAGGATGCTTTAATATTTTTAAAAGTAACAAACATACTACTTCCAAGAGAGCCAAAATTTTCCTAGAAGTGAAGAAATATTACTGCAACAAAGTAAGTGAAATAATGGTGATGTACACTGGATATGGTGGAAGCGCAAAGGTCAAGCATCTAATTCAGCTGGAGGTGAGGAGGTTGAAATAGGAAAGCTTTCTGGGGGAAATCACACCTGAGCTGATTCTTAAAGAAGGAGATGGAGTTAGAAGAAGTGAGGGCTAAGGAGAAATGTTCCATTAAGCAGCTGCAGCATGAGCATAAAGTGGTAAAAAAGAGAAGGGAACTACAGGGGCGCCTGGGTGGCTCAGTTGGTCAAGTGTCTGTCTTCAGCTCAGGCCATGATCCCAGGGTCCTGGGATCGAGCCCTGTGTCCGGCTCCCTGCTCAGTGGGGAGTCTGCTTCTCCCACTCTCAAATAAATAAATAAAAATCTTCTTAAAAAAGGAAGCAAAAGGAACTTATTTTTTTTAAACATTTTATTTATTTTAGAGAGAAAGCACGAGCAGGGGTAGAGGGAGGGGGAGAGAAGCAGACTCCCTCCTGAGCACGGGGTTTCATCCCAGGACCCGGAGATCATGACCTGAACTGAAACCAAGAGTCAAAGACTTAACCAAATGAGCCACCCAGGCGCCCCAAGTACAAGCAATTTAGTATTGCTAGAATATGAAATGCAAACCAAAAAGGAAGAATCAGGCACAAGAGATAGGTAAGGGTTAGATGACGGAAGATACTGTGCCTGGGAATGTTTTAGATTTTTATGGCAGGGAAGGGTGAATTTGATGACACATAGGCTGGAGACAGGAGACTAGTCACTAGGTTGTTGAAATAGCTCAGACAAGGATGAGGGTTTCGACCAGGACAGAAGGGCTAGGTATGGAGAGAGGACAGAAAATGAAAGAAAGACTTAGCACAAAAGGCCAATGAAACTGATTAGGGGTCAGGATGAGGAATGAAGGAGAAGAAAAAGTCGAGGGCAATGCTGAGGTTCCATCTTCGATGAACCAGGTGACCCGTGGTAGCACAGCTGACGCAGGGATAAAGGAGGACTGAGGCCACTATACATCCACGCGTGTTGGTCAGGGACTATATCGGCCTACTAGACCATGCCCAGGTTTAATGACGTCTTGCAAGCAGTTCAATGGGAGGATCTGAGGTCAGAGGAGAGATGTGGACTAAAGGTGCAGATGTGCTGGTCGTCCGTGAACAGCCCATCCTACCAAGAGCAGTGGGGTGAGGACGGAGCCCAAGAAACCTCACATCGGAGGAGGGTAGAGGAGGAAACACACATGACAGCCTTGTTACCATATTTATCACTTAGTTTGATAAAAGGAAAATGACTGAATAGTTTTTAAGTATACTTTTAAATGCCAATTTCAAGGGAGGGGTATGAAGATCTCTTCACAAACCAGGCTTCCTCCACAGAATTACAAATTATTAAAGAGAACACAGTTAATGCAAGTTATAGGACATGTTGTCAAGATGAAGTTTGCTATTCTAGCAAATATTAACAGGAACCTTAGACTCCATCTCTGCTCAAAAAATAACGCACATTAAATGTAACTCATGTCATTTCCCATATTTAAGAGCAATTCAGGTTTCACTTTAGAGTAATAAAATTATGTATTCTTATCATGTATATATATTATGCATAATTATTTCAATCTAATAAATTTAAAGTGAATTTCTCCTTAATTATTTTAAATCTAGGGAAGTCTTAAATGGCTATACACACATACACATAGTATATAAAACATCCCTAGCTTTGAAATAATTAAGATACTGACTTTCAAACTTAAAAATTATATATATAAAATACTCTAATATTCTTTTTAATTAAAGTATACTTGACATACAGTATTATGTCAATATTAGTTTTAGGCATACAACTTAGTGATTTGACATTTATATACATTAGGGAATGCTACCCCAACAAATGTAGCTTCCCTATGTCCCCAAAATTATTACAATATTATTTACTCTATATGCTGTACTTTTCATCCCTGTGACTTTATAACTGGAACTTTGTACCTCTTAATCCCCTTCACATCTTTCACCCATCCCCCAACTCCCCTCCCCTCTGGCAACCACAAGTTGGTTCTCTATATTTGAACCTGTTTGTTTTCTTTTTTAGATTCCACATATAAGTGAAATCATACAGTATTTGTCTTTTTCCATCTGACTCACTTAACTTAGCATAATACCTTCTAGGTCCATCCATGTTGTCACAAAGGCAAGATCTCATTCTTTTTATGGCTGTGCAGTTATCCATTGTGTGTGTGTGTGTGTGTGTGCGCGTGCACATCTTTATCCATTCATCTATCAATGGACACTTGGGCTGCTTCCATATCTTGGCTATTGTAAATAATCCTGCAGTAAACAAAGGGGTGCATTTATCTCTTCAAATTAGGGCTTTTGTTTCCTTTGGATAAAATACTGAGTAGTGGAATTACTGGATCATAGGGTAGTTCTATTTTTAGTTTTTTGAGGAACTTCCATACTGTTTTTCAGTGGTGAACCAATTTATCATCCCTCCAAACAGTGCACAAGGGCTTCCTTTCTCCACATGCTTCCCAACACTTGGTCTTATATTTTTGATATTAGCCATTCTGACTGCTGTGAGGTGATATAGTTCATTGTGGTTTCAATTTGCATTTTCCCTGATGATTGGTGATGTTGAGTATCTTTTCATTGGACTGTTGGCCATCTGTAGATCTTCTTTGGAAAAAAGTCTATTCAGGTCCTCTGCCCATTTTTTTCATCAGATAGTATGAGTCTTTACATATTTTGGAGATTAACCCTTTATCAGATACATCATTTACAAATATCTTCTCTCATTTAATAGGTTGCTTTTTCATTTTTTTATGGTTTCTTTGATGTGCAAAAACTTTAGTTTCATGTAGTCCCAATTGTTTATTTCAGCTTTTTTTGCCCTTGCCTGAAGAGACCTATCCAAAAAAATATTGGCAAGACCAATGCCCAAGTGTTTACTGCCTATGTTTTCTTTTAGGAGTTTTATGGTTTCAGGTCTTACGTGTAAATCTTTAATTCATTTTATTTTTGTACATGACATAAGAAAGTGGTCTAATTTTGCGAACACTTTTTAGTGAAAAGATTTTTTTTCTTCTCCATCATATATTTGTGCCTTGTCAATTAATTGTGTACGTATGGGTTTATTTATAGGTCCTCTGTTCTGTTCCAAGCATCTATGTATCTTTTTGTTCCAGTACCATATGTTTTTGATTACTATTACTATTACTATTGTAGTATAGTTTGAACTCTGGGAGTTCAAAGCTAGAGAACAACAAACCTCTAGCTTTGTTGTTCTCTCTCACAATTGCTTTGGCTATTGGGGCTCTTCTGTTGTTCCACACAAATGTTGGGATTATTTGTTCCAGTTCTATGAAAAATGCCTGTGGTATTTTGACAGGAATTGCACCGAAGCTATAGATTGCTTTGGGTAGTATTGACATTTTTAAAATATTATTTCTTCCAATTCATGAGTGTGGTATAACTTTCCATTTGTTTGTGTCCTCTTCAGTTTCTTTCATCAATGTTTTATAGTTACCAGAGTGTAGATCTTTTACCTCCTTACATTTATTCCTAGGTATTCCATTCTTTTCGATGGAATTGTAAATAGGATTGTTTTCTTAATTTCTCCTATCGTTATTAGTGTACAGAAATATACGGATTTCTGTATATTAATTTTGTATCCTGCAACTTTACTGAATTCATTTATCAGTTCTAATAGTTTTTTGGTGGAGTCTTTAGAGTTTTCTATGTATAGTATCATGTCATCTGCAAATAGTGACAGTTTAGTGTCTTCCTTAACAATATGGATGCCTTTTCTTCTTGTCTGACTTCTGTGACTAGGACTTCTAGTTCTATGTTGAATAAAAGTGGCAAGAGTGGCCATCCTTGGCTTGGGTTCCTGATCTTAGAGGAAAAGCTTTGAGCTTTTCCCTGTTGAGTATGATATTAGCTACAGGTATGTCATATGTGACCTCTATTATGTTAATGTATGTTCCCTCTATACCCACTTTATTGAGTTTTTTAATGAATGGATGCTGAATTTTGTCAAATGCTTTTTTTTAATCTATTGAGATTAATCATAATTTTTATCTTTCATCTTGTTAATATGGCTTATCACATTGATTTGTAGATCTTGAACCATCCCTACATCCCTGAAATAAATCCCTTGGTCATGGTAAATGATCCTTTTAATATATTATTGAACTCTGCTAATGTTTTGTTGACAATTTTTACATTTATATGAATCAGGAATATTGGCCTTTAATCTTTTGTCTGTACTGTGCTTGTCTGATTTTGATATCTGGATAATACTGGCCTTGTACAATGAATTTGGAAGCATTCTTTCTGCTTCAATTTTTGGAATACTTTGAGAAGGATAGGTATTAAATATTTTTCCATGTTTGGTAGAAGTCACCCATGAAGCCATCTGGTCCTGGATTTTTTGTTGGGAGTTTTTGGATTACTTATTCAATTTCATTACTAGTAATAGGTCTATTCAGATTTTCTATTCCTGATTCAGTCTTGAAGACTATTTCTAGGAATTTATCCATTTCTTCTACGTTGTCCAATTTGTTGGTGTATAACTTTTCATAATAGTCTATTAGAGTCCTTTGTATTTCTGTGCTGTCAGTTGTAACAGCTCTTTCACTTTTGATTTTATTCATTCAAGTCCTCTCTTTTTTTCATGATGAGTCTGGCTAAAGGTTAATCAGTTTTTCTTTTTTTATTGTGTATTTTATTTTTTTTTGTTTCAAGTTTTTAAAAATTCTAGTTAACATATAGTGTAATATTGGTTTCAGGAGGAGAATTTAGTGATTCATCACTTACATATAACACCCAGGGCTCTCATCACAAGTGCCCTCCTTAATACCCATCACCCATTTAGCCCCCCCCAACCCATCTCCCCTCCATCAACCCTCAGTTTGTTCTCTATACTTAAGAGTCTCTTATAGTTTCCCTCCCTCTTTTTTCTTTCTCCCTTACCCTATGTTCATATGTTTTGTTTCTTAAATCCCATATGAGTGAAATCATAAAGTATTTGTCTTTCTCTGACTGACTTATTTTGCTTAACATAATACACATGAAAAGATGCTCAGTATCATTCATCATCAGGGAAATACAAATCAAAACCATGATGAGAGTGGTGCCTGGGTGGCTCAGTCACCTAGATACCTAGATATTAGTGTATCTAATAGGAGCATCTGACTCTTGGTTTCGGCTCAGGTCATGATCTTAGAGTCGTGAGATCAAGCCCAGTGTCAGGCTCCATGCTCAGTGGGGAATTTGCTTGAGATTCTCTCCCTCTGCCCCTCCCCGCCCCACTCATGCTCACTCTCTCCCTCTCTCTAAAATAAATAAATCTTAAAAAAAAAAAAACATACCATGATGAGATACCACCTCACACTAGTCAGAATGGCTAAAATTAACAACACAAGAAACAACAGGTGTTGGCAAAGATGTGGAGAAAGGGGAACATTCATATTGTTGGTGGGAATGCAAACTGGTATAGCCACTCTGGAAAACAGTGTGAAGGTTCCTTAAAAAGTTAAAGCTAGAACTATCCTGTGACCCAGCAATTATACTACTAGGTATTTACCGAAAGGATATAAAAATACTAAATCAAAGGGTCACATGAACCCTGATGTTTATAGCAGCATTATCAACAATAGCCAAATTATGAGAGCCCAAGTGTCCATCAGCTGATGAATGGATAAAAAAGATGTGGTGTATATATATATAATATATATATATATATATATATATATATTATATATATATATATAATGGAATATTACTCAGCCATAAAAAAAGAATGAAATCTTGCCATTTGCAACAACATGGCTGGAGCTAGACGGTATTATGCTAAGTTTTTATCTTTTCTAATAAGTCACTCTTAGCTTCATTGAGGTTTCTATTTTTTTATATTCCATTTCATTTATTTCTACTCTAATCTTATTATTATTTCCTTCTTTCTACTAACTGTGCTTTGTTCTTCTTTTTCTAGTTCCTTTAGATGTAAGGTTAGATTAAGATTTTTCTTGTTTCTTGAGGTAGGCCTGTATCAGAAACTTTCTCTTAGAAATGCTATTGCTAAGTCCCGTAGATTTTGAACCATGTGTTTCCATATTCATTTGTTTCAAGGTATTTTTTTTATTTTCTCTTCATTTCTTCCTTGATCCATTGGTTTAATAGCATATTCTTTGTCTCTTGTTAGTCTTCGTTTCAAAGTCTATTTTGTCTGGTATAAGTATTTCCATCCCAGCTTTTCTTTTTTTTTTCCATTTCCATTTGCATGGAATATCTTTTCTGTTCCTTCACCTTCAGTCTGTGTCTTTAGATCGAGTCTCCTGTAGGCAGCATATAGATGGGTCTTGTTTTTCTTTTTATCCATTCATTTATCTTATGTGTTTTGATTGGAGCATTTAGTCCATTTACATTCAAAGTAATTAATAATAGGTATGTCCTTATAGCAGTTTGTTGTTTTCTGGTTATTTTTGTAGTTCTTCTCTTTCTTTCCTTTTTTTTTTTTTTTGATGACTTTTCAGTGATATGCTTGGCTTTCCATTTTTTGTGTATCTAATATGTTTTTGGCTTGTGGTTACTATAAGATTCATATATAACATTCTATGTATATGTATATAGCAGTATGTTTTAAGTTGGTCACTTAAGTTCAAACACATTCTAAAAGCAGTACATTTTTAATTCTACCCCATTTTATGTATATGACATCATATTTTAGATCTCTTTATTTTGTGTATCACCTAATTGCGGTAGATATAATTGACTTTACTATTTTTTCTTTTAGTCATCTTTCTAGCTTTCTAGGTGATTGATCTACTACTACCTTTGGTATATGTTTACCAGTGAAATTTTTTCCTTTCATAATGTCTTCTAGTTATGGACTCTTCCTTGCTTAAAGAAGTCTCTTTAACATTTCTTGTAAGACTGGTTTAGTGGTGATAAACTAACTTTTGTTTTCCTGGGAAACTCTCTCTCCTTCAATTCTGAATGATAAGCTTCCTAAGTAGGGTATTCTTGGTTGTAGACTTTCTTCCTTTCATCAGCACTTTGCAGGCCAAAAGGGAGTGGCATGATATATTCAGTGTTTCTTCTAAGAACTCAGCTTATAGCCTTATGAGGCTTCCCTCCTGTGTAACTAATTGCTTTCCTATTGCTGCTTTTAAGATTCTCTCTTTAATTTTTGACATTTTAAGTATTATGTGACCTCCCTTGGGTTCATCTTGTTAGAGGCTCTCTGTATTTCCTGGATGTCTCATTCTCCAGGTTAGGGAAGTTGTCTGCTATTCTGTCTTTAAGTAAATTCTCTGCCCCTTTCTCTCTCTCTTCTACTTCTGACCCCTATAAATGTTAGTAAAACTGATGTTGTCTAAAGGTCCCTTATCCTCGTTTTTTAAAATTCAGTTTTCTTTTTGCTGTTCAGCTTGGGTGCTGTCCATTACTCGGTCTTCCAGATCACTGACCCCCCATTCTTCTGCATCTCTAATTACTTTTAATTCCCTCTATTGTATTTGTCATTTCAGTTTTTGTATTCTCCAACTCTGACTGTTTATATTTTTTCTTTGTTGAAATCCTCACAAGTTCATCTACTCAATTTTTTTTAAGATTTTATTTATTTATTAGAGAGCGAGCGAGAGAGAAACAGCATGAGAGAGGAGAGGGTCAGAGGGAGAAGCAGGCTCCCCACTGAGCCAGGAGCCCGATGTGGGACTCGATCCCAGGACCCCGGGATCACGACCTGAGCCAAAGGCAGTCGCTTAACCAACTGAGCCACCCAGGTGCCCAAGTCTAGTGAATATCTTTAGGACCATTACTTTGAACTCTTATCTGTTTTGTTTAGTACTTTTTCTGAGGTTTTATCTTTTTTCATTTGGAACATATTCCCCTCTTCCCTCTACCTCTGTTTCAGTGTAGTATGTCTTGAAAGTAGTGGCCTTATGTAAAAGGTGTCCCTGTGGAGCCCTGCAGTGCATTCCCCTGGTCACCAGAACCATGCATTCCAGGGGTGTGCCTTCTGTGACCGGGCCATGACTGCTTCAGGCATGTCGGTGAGCAGGGCTGACCCCAGCTAGGCTGGCTGAGTCACCTGGCTGCAGCTGCTGCAGGCTGCCTGCCCCCTGTAGCAGGAGGAATACCTGCCAGAGCAGGGCAAGCAGTGCTAGCAAAGTAGATGGAGAATTTCAGAACTGGCTTCCACCAGCATCAGGCCAGCCAGACTTAAGGAGAGGAAGAAAAATGTTGCCTACCAACACTTCTATTCCCAGAGAAAGCTCCTACAGATCCCTGCCTATCTGACACATGCCCTAAAATTAGTCCATGAATCTTCATATATAACCCAAGTGCTCTTCATACTACTGACTCTGTAATGAGTCTTGGAGTGACTGATATAATATGCTGGCCCTTTAAAAGCAGAGTCTCAGTTTACTATAGTCCTCCCACTCTTCTGGAGCCTCAGTGATTTTCAAAGCCAGATGTTATAGGCACTCATCTTCCCCATGCTGATCCCCAAGACAGGGGGTGCCTGATGTGGGGCTTGATCCTCTCACTCAGGAAAGACCTCTGCACACCCTCTGTGATATCCCTTCTCCTTATGGATCGTCACACCCTGGGTTTGGTTCTCTGCCCCTCCTACCCTTATCAATGTGGCTTTTCTTTATATCTTTAGCTGTGGAAGAACTGTTCTGCGAGTCCTAAGGTTGTTTTCAGAGGGAGTTGCATTATATGTAGTTGTAGCCTCATTGTGTCCGTGGGAGGAGGTGAGCTCAGGATCCTCCTACTCTACCATCTTCCCAAGCTCCTCCTCTAATACCTTACTTAAAAGGATTACCTCAGTAAATTTTAAACCTAGTATTGGAGTAGGTAGTTGTATTTAATAGTAATCTGTGTGAAGACAAATAATTCTGGAGGGCTTTGGTTCTAGACATGGTCCAGTGAGCTAGCTGGGAATGAGGAAAGATGAAGATGTTGGGTAAATCAACTTTCCAAAATAAAAGACAGCACCAACTTACCTTACAAAGGAAAACAAATCTTTAAATGCACATCAACTTTTTGAAAATGCTCTTGAGATCAAATCGCAAAACAGTTGACTTCCATTATATATCTGGGGGGCACTAAAAAGTGACATAGGTTCTCTCTTTATGATTTATCTTTTGGTACCAGTAATTTTGAGATAAAATACCTCTTACCTCTGTAAAATGAATACTAATATTATCTTGAGATTTTTCCTTTTCCTTAAATTATATCTTTCATCTTTTCCCATGGCATACAAATGAGAAAAAGTTATTTTTCAAACAAGATCCATGTTCATGATTATGCTTATTAAGCATTTATGTGCCAAAGTGTACTAAGCATTTTATATACATCATCTCATCTTTAAAGTTACCTGTGAGGTAGGTAATGTCTTCAGTCTCACAGAAGAGAAAACTGAAGCACATAAAAGTCTATTTACTGGGTGCCTGAGTGGCTCAGTCGTTAAGCGTCTGCCTTCGGCTCAGGTCATGATCCCAGGGTCCTGGAATCGAGTCCCACATCGGGCTCCCTGCTCGGCGGGAAGCCTGCTTCTCCCTCTCCCACTCCCCCTGCTTGTGTTCCTGCTCTCGCTCTCTCTCTCTCTGTCAAATAAATAAATAAAATCTTTAAAAAAAAAAGTCTATTTACTTGACTATGGTCCCACAATACAGTGCAGAATTGGCATTTGAACCCAGCTCTACCCAAGTCTGTTGTCTTATGCATTTTAACTCTGGATATACCCTTCTACTTAAATAGAAAACAGTTTAAAGGAAATGTTAACCTTTCATCTAAGGAGAGTATCCCAGTAGTTGATACAGAAATTTATGCAATGTATATGACCCCCTACACATGCCAGGTAGTAGTTTTATTTGTTCAATTTTAGTTTACCAAGATATTAAGCTTATGCTTAACCAGACCAATGAAAATTTTCTCTCTTGGGGATGCAAAATCTAGCCTGCAACTAAATATGGTAAAAAATTTTTTAACAGCTGCTAAATATGTCCAGGGAACTGAGTGACTTAAAGAAAAACCTGAAGGAGGCCACTGCGGCCATTGCAGCTGACCCTCTCTATATAGAGGGTGCCTGGTCTGAGCCAACCTTCACATCCACTGAAGCGGCCATCCAGTCCATGCTGGAGTGCCTGAAGAACAATGAACTTGGCAAGGCTTTACGGCAAATCAGGGAATGCAGGTAACTCTACTATTTCTTTTAGAAACGGTGAAAAGAAATGCATGCCTAATAGTTAATCACTACAGAAGGGACATCTAGATATTTTATACACATCCTTCTCAGATCTTTACCATTACCATGCCAGCTATATCAGATTTCAGAACTTACATGTTTAAAATATAGGTGTTACTTCTGGTCTTTTGTCATACCTGTAATGTTGAAACAGTTCAAATTATGTTGGGGTATACTTTGAAAACTATTATTTGGATGTATCCTTTTCCCCTTATATTTTCATAGTATAGTCACATTCATTGGAACCAGAATGCATAGCAAATACATGTTTTATGATTATCAAATTGTGTTCTGATATTTAGAAGCTTTAGATATTTTCATCAGAATCAGTAACATTCCACCATCAGTTATGGTGATGTTTGTAAAACTCCAAATATACTAAAAGCCACTGCATTGTATGCTTCAGATGGTTGAATTGTATAGTAGTATGTGAGCTATATCTCAAAGCCAGGTTATTTAAAAGTAATATGCTTATACTTCAGAGGCTCATAACCTCTCAACTTTGTAACCAATAGTGCCTCTAATCTATGCTGTTTTTTGACTGCAGAAGTCTGTGGCCCAATGACATCTTTGGAAGCAGTTCTGATGATGAGGTCCAGACACTACTGAATATTTACTTCCGTCATCAAACTCTGGGACAAACGGGTACTTACGCATTGGTGGGGTCTAACCAGAGCCTGACCGAAATCTGCACCAAGCTGATGGAGCTGAACATGGAGATCCGGGACATGATTCGCAGGGCCCAGAGTTACCGGGTCCTCACTACTTTTCTTCCAGACTCCAGTGTTTCTGGCACTAGTCTCTGACAGGAGCCTCCCATCCCCCATGGGTTCCAAGCTGGGGGTGCTGTCATGCTGGGGTGACGTCATTCAGTGTCTTTTCAGCCTTCAGAAGGCTTGGTCAGACTGTTCTCCCTCTTGTTACCTGTAGGACTTTTTCTAAACAGGATGACAGAACTTCCAACGTGTAGCAATACTATCAGAACCAAGGTAGCATAGAACATTCTGGAACAGACTCCATCTGCTATGCTGTGTGGCACAAAGGTGTTATTTTACTGAGCAGATACAACTCACTACTGAAGAAAGTGACTTCCATTGCATACCAAAGCTGACTACACTGAACAATACCTTCCTTTCTAGAAACAATTTTAGATTGGCAAAAGTGCAATGTTTTCTTCACTAAAAAAATATTTTATATTCTAAAACTTGTACATTCTTTTATTTTTCCTTTTCTTTTTTCTTTTTTCTTTTTTCTTTTTTTGGTGGGCTGAGGAAGGGGCAGGCAGAATGAAGCTGGCCACTGAAAACTGTAAGACGGTCAAAAGCTGACAGCCTGTTTATGTGAAAAGGGAATTGTAAATGGACAATTTAATATACACTGTAATTTGAATACAATTACTGTATCTAAAAGGAGCTGCTATGAAGTACCTTTCTCATGTTGCTAGGCTACTGTTTCTGAAAGCCCTGAATCTCTGCAGGAGTCTGTGATTAGGACCCTAGCACCAAATATGGTCCAGATAGACCTTTTTGTAAGGGTCTTGGCTGCTTTTTACTAGAAGGTTGCTTATATGAGCATATTTATACTACAAAAGGATGAGTGTTAATTTTAACCAACTTTGCCATTTTGTAGAAAAAGTTAAAGAAATTCAC
Organism: Neomonachus schauinslandi; assembly: GCF_002201575.2. NCBI lineage: Eukaryota > Metazoa > Chordata > Mammalia > Carnivora > Phocidae > Neomonachus > Neomonachus schauinslandi. Next base: position 69,313,083 of record NC_058405.1, on the reverse strand, counting down.
ATTATAAATTCCAAGTCTTTTCACCTGTCACGCATGCATATTTTAATATCCATCTGGATAGCCACAAGTAGAATCATAAAGATAAACTATGAGTTGTCACTTTGTTACTTAAGAAATGTCATATTTTATTTGTAATATATATGTAAAGGGCCATTCTTAAGTTTTCTCCTTCAGATTAATGCTGTCAAGTGTTAGCTGTGTGCATGTAAGCCGGTTGCACATCAGAAACATATTCAAAGTTGATCTATGTAACTTATTCACTCTGTAAATACATTTAAAGTTTTTGTGATGTAATCTTGGTTGATATTCTATTCAGAACTTCCTTTAGACTAAAAAAAAAGACAAAATACATATTGACCATGGATTTTATTTCTGGTTTAGAGATCTTTGTCTTTGGCACACATTTACAGTTTTGCATGTGGGTTGCCACATGATAACCCCAAGGGGCACCACTCATATACATTCCATAATTGGCACTCACTGGGGCTAACCAGGGACTCTATGAAGCAGGAACTGTTACCTCTTTGGAAGTGGACCCTAAATTAAGACTGTGATCTTTAACCAGCTCTCTCTAATCAACCAAAGAGCGAAATCAGAAGAGTGAGCGCTCTACTTGTCAACACCTATCATTAGATTGTCATCCTTAAAATTGTGAAACAGACTCTATAAGAAAAATTAGGAGTTTTAATTCTGTCACCATTGCTCATCTATCTCCACCCCACACGAAAAACAGGGACATGACACACACAACAATCTGTTACTGTCTTCCTACTCATATTTACCTAGACTAACAAATATAACTTACTTCTCTAACATACAAAAACTAAATCTTAAGTAGTAATTTTCTAGAAATAGCCTGTAACAGGGGAGTATGAGCCAGGATTTTTTTATGTTACCAAAGGTACAACTATTAACTAATTGTAAGAACTTTCTTGAGAGGGGGGAGGGTTCAAGATGGCAGCATAGGAAGATCCTGAACTCTCCTCCTCCAATGGACACCAAAATCTACAATTACATTCAGAGTGATTCCCATAGAAGGGGACCCAGAAACTGGATGAACAGAGCCTTTGCAAAAAAGAAAAAGCACTGAAACAGAAGAGGCAGAGACATGGTCTCGCTAAAGAACACACATTCCTGGCACAATGTTCCATGGTCAGGAGAGTTCTCAAAGTTATTAACTTTTCCCTGAAATTTAAGATCTGTATCAGGAACCCTAACCCTTACATCCTGCACAGGAGGGAGGAGTCCCCAAAACACATGACTATGAAAACCAAAAGGGAGTATGTCCAAGAAAATTATAGAACACAGGGAAAGGAAAACCCATTCTTAAAAAGGCGCATGTACAGACTCACTCAACCCAGAAACCAGTGTACAAATAACCAAAAGTGCACACACCACAAGTGAAAGAGACCCACTTAATGAATTTTGGAGTACGTGCCAGAGAGTTAGGAGACAGCTGGGGCTCTCCGTGGAGACAGAGACACTGGCAGCAGCCACTTTTTTTTTTTTTTTTCTTATGTTAATCCCCATACATCATTAGTTTTAGATGTAGTGTTCCATAATTCATTGTTTGTGCATAACACCCAGTGCTCCATGCAGAATGTGCCCTCCTCAATACCCATCACCAGGCTAACCCATCCTCCCACCCCCCTCCCCTCTAGAACCCTCAGTTTGTTTTTCAGAGTCCATCGTCTCTCATGGTTCATCTACCCCTCCGATTTCCCCCCCTTCATTCTTCCCCTCCTGCTACCTTCTTCTTCTTTTTTTTTTCCTTAACATATATTGCATTATTTGTTTCAGAGGTACAGATCTGAGATTCAACAGTCTTGCACAAGTCACAGCGCTTACCAGAGCACATACCCTCCCCAGTGTCTATCACCCAGTCACCCCATCCCTCCCACCCCCCACCACTTCAGCAACCCTCAGTTTGTTTCCTGAGATTAAGAATTCCTCATATCAGTGAGGTCATATGATACATGTCTTTCTCTGTTTGACTTATTTCGCTCAACATAATACCCTCCAGTTCCATCCACGTCGCTGCAAATGGCAAGATCTCATTCCTTTTGATGGCTGCATAATATTCCATTGTATATATATACCACGCCTTCTTTATCCATTCATCTGTCGATGGACATCTTGGCTCTTTCCGCAGTTTGGCTGTTGTGGACATTGCTGCTATAAACATCAGGGTGCACGTACCCTTTCGGATCCCTACTTTTGTATCTTTGGGGTAAATACCCAGTAGTGCAATTGCTGGATCATATGGTAGCTCTATTTTCAACTTTTTGAGGAACCTCCATACTGTTTTCCAGAGTGGTTGCACCAGCTTACATTCCCACCAACAGTGTAGGAGGGTTCCCCTTTCTCCGCATCCCCGCCAACATCTGTCGTTTCCTGACTTGTTAATTTTAGCCATTCTGACTGGTGTGAGGTGGTATCTCATTGAGGTTTTGATGTGGATTTCCCTGATGCCAAGCGATATTGAGCACTTTTTCATGTGTCTGCTGGCCATTTGGATGTCTCCTTTGGAAAAATGTCTGTTCATGTCTTCTGCCCATTTCTTGATTGGATTCTTTGTTCTTTGGGTGTTGAGTTTGATGAGTTCTTTATAGATTTTGGATACTAGCCCTTTATCTGATATGTCATTTGCAAATATCTTCTCCCATTCTGTCAGTTGTCTTTTGGTTTTGTTGACTGTTTCCTTTGCTTTGCAAAAGCTTTTTATCTTGAAGTCCCAATAGTTCATTTTTGCCCTTGCTTCCCTTGCCTTTGGCGATGTTTCTAGGAAGAAGTTGCTTTGGCTGCGGTCGAAGAGGTTGCTGCCTGTGTTCTCCTTTAGGATTTTGATGGACTCCTGTCTCACATTGAGGTCTTTCAACCATTTGGAGTCTATTTTTGTGTGGGGTGTAAGGAAATGGTCCAGTTTCATTCTTCTGCATGTGGCTATCCAATTTTCCCAACACCATTTGTTGAAGAGACTGTCTTTTGTCCATTGGACATTCTTTCCTGCTTTGTCGAAGATTAGTTGACCATAGAGTTGAGAGTCCATTTCTGGGCTCTCTATTCTGTTCCATTGATCTATGTGCCTGTTTTTGTGCCAGTACCATACCGTCTTGATGATGACAGCTTTGTAATAAAGCTTGAAGTCCGGAATTGTGATGCCGCCAGCTTTGCTTTTCTTTTTCAACATTCCTCTGGCTATTCAGGGTCTTTTCTGGTTCCATACAAATTTTAGGATTATTTGTTCCATTTCTTTGAAAAAAGTGGATGGTATTTTGATAGGGATTGCATTGAATGTGTAGATTGCTCTAGGTAGCATTGACATCTTCACAATATTTGTTCTTCCAATCCATGAGCATGGAATGTTTTTCCATTTCTTTGTGTCTTCCTCCATTTCTTTCATGAGTATTTTATAGTTTTCTGAGTACAGATCCTTTGCCTCTTTGGTTAGATTTATTCCTAGGTATCTTATGGTTTTGGGTGCAATTGTAAATGGGATCGACTCCTTAATTTCTCTTTCTTCTCTCTTGTTGTTGGTGTATAGGAATGCCACTGATTTCTGTGCATTGATTTTATGGCAGCAGCCACTTTTGTTCACTCATTCTGCCATGCTGATCCCAGCACTGGCAAGTGCCATTTTGGAATCCTCCCTCTAGACTCCTAATGGCAGGGAACATGCCCCACTGAGAGCCCTGTACAAACCTGCATCTCAGCAGGTCCTCTCAGCCAGCCACGCTAGGCACCAGCCTAATCCCATTAGCACACCTACATCAGTTGCTGCCAGATGCACAGCCAGCTTGGACGGGGGCCACTCCTGCGCAACAATACACCCACAGCAGTCTGGCACCACTGCAATAGGGGAATGCATGCAGCACACAGAGTGAACAGCCCTGGAGCACGTGAGTCTAATGGACAGGTGATTGTACTTCTGGGCCCCACAGGATCTCCTACACAAGGCCACCCCTTCAAGACCAGCAGACATAGCTGAACTACCTAATATACAGAAGCAGAGTTAGGCAAAATGAAGAGACAGAACAATGTGTTCCAAATGAAAGAAAAAGAAAAAAGGCCAAAAAAAAAAAAAAAGACATTCATAAAAAGAACTGAATGAAACAGGGATAAGCAATCTACCTGATAGAGTTCAAAGTAATGGTCAATAAAGATGCTTACTGAATTTAGGAGAATGGATAAACACAGTGAGAACTTCAACAAAGAGAAAATATACAAAGGTACTAATCAGATCTGAAGACTACAATAACAAGTGAAAAATACACTAAGGGAATAAACAGCAGATTAGATGATAGAGAACAATGGATTAGCAATCTGGAAGACATGGTGTTGGAAATCACCCAAACTGAACAGCAAAAGAAAGATTTTTTTTTTTTTTTGGAACTAGGGATAGTTTAACATACCTCTAGAATAACATCAAGCATACTAATTAATATTCATACTATAAAGGTCATATGAGGAGAAGAGAAAAAGGAGCAGAAAACTTATTTGAAGATATAACAGCTGAAAAATACCCTAAAAAAGGAAACAGACATTCAGGCCCAAGAAGCATAGAGTGTCCCAAACAAGGTAAGTCCAAAGAGCTCCACATCAAGGCACATTATAATAAAAAATGTCAAAAAATAAACATAAAAAAAATTTTAAATCAAGATATATAATCATATATATGTAATATATAAAACATATATTTTATAATATATATTATATATATATAATATATAAGGGAACCACCATAGACTATCAGCTTATTTCTCAGCAGAAACTTTGCAGGCCAGAAGTGGCAGGCATGAGATATTCAAAGTGCTAAGAGGAAAAACAAGCTTAAAAAAATGATACTCTACCCAACAAGGTTATTATTCAGAATTGAAGAGGAGATCAAGAGTTGACCAGACAAATAGAGGGACCACACAAAGAACAGCAGGAGAGACAGATACATGGTACTGATGGAAATCCCACACCTGATACCACAAAATGCAGTTGGAAGGGATAGCATTAAAGGGACCATGCTTAGATTCCCCCAACCTGAGATGCAACAAAACAAAACAAAAAAGCAGCAATTTCAAGGGTAACTAGACTATAAGTGAAAGAAACTCATTTATGACCCCTAGAGCTTCTGCCCAACAATGGGAAAACTACTGCAACTCTCTCTGGGGTCGTGGGTTTTGGCAAGCACCACTGTTTATGTTCCCCTCCACCTGATAGCAAGGGCAGAAGCAGGGGCCAAATGCTTTAGACAGTTGGCCACCTCCACAAGCCCCAGACCCCAGCCCACACCAGTTCCAGCCATCATCTCAAGATGGCCACCTGCCAGAACACACTCGTTTCAACCATCCCACCACAGCTGCCTTCGGGTGGCACACACCCTAACACCCCTGACCTTTGCCCACTACAGCTCCAGCCATCTCACCAAGGTAGCCTGGGCATGGAGCACCTCACAACATACTGACTTCTGCTCCACCCATCCCACCAGGATGCCCTGCATGCAAAGCCTCAGCACATACCCATCCAAGCTCTAGCCATCCTACCAGAGAATCTCCACTGCAAAGTGCCCCAGAACACTGGCCTGTACCTGATGAAGCTCCAGCCAGCTGGCCAAAGCTGCCAGATACATGCCATCGACACAGGGGATGTTCCTACACAAGGCTACTCCTTTAATATTGAGAGCAGTAGCTGTTTTGCCTAATTCATAGAAACAAAACGAGAAGAAGAATATGCTCCAGATGAAGGAACAATACAAAACTTCAAAACAAGAACTAAACAAAATGGAGATAAGCTACCTGATAGAGAATTCAAAGTAATGATCGTAAAGATGTTCACCAGACTTAGAGAAGAGTGGATAAATCAGTGAGAACTTCAACAAAGAGACAGAAAATATAAACAGGAGCTGAAGAACAAAATGAGATGAAAAACACACTAGAGAGAATCAACAGCAGATTAAAAGATACAGAAGAACAGAGCAGTGATCTGGGAGATAGAATACTGGAATGCAACCATGCTGGAAAAAAAAAATTTTTTTTAAGAAGATAAGGAAGTTGGGAAGATAGCAGAGTAGGAGGATCCTGAGCTCAGTTCATCCCACAGACACACCAAGGTAACATCTATGCAACTAACTCACATAAAGACCTGAAGAGTGACAACAGATCTTCCGCAGCTAAGTCATAGAGAGAAGACCACATCAAAAAGGACAGGAGGGGCAGGTACTTGGTTAAGAACCAAACTGCCACAGTTGACTAACCACAAATGGGAGGGACATCATAATCACTGAGAAGCAAGGGGACCAGAACCCACACTGGGCACCCCCAGCCCTGGGATCCACACTGGAAACATGAGTCCCCTAATGTCTGGATTTGAAAATCAGCAGGACTTAATGCCAGGAGCTTTAAAAGTCAGTGGAGTTTAACTCCAAAAGAGCCTGAGGGTGATAGGAGACTGAGTCTCTGCCCTGAAGAAGTCATCACACTAAATAATTTGCCCTGAGACACAGCAAAGCAGCAGCAGTTTGAAAAATACCTCGGGTATACATGAAGGAGATTTACCGACTAATTTTAGAAAGGGTGCCTGAAAAGCAGGGATCTGCAGAAAATTTCTCTGGGAACAAAAGTGCTGATGGGCACCATTTTCCTTGCCCTACCCCAGCCTAGAGAGCTGAACACTTGTGGGAACCAGTTCTAATCATCTTTATCTCCCTTGCCGACACCACATGCCCTGCACCAACACATCACTGCAAACCTAAGCCACCCAACCCACTGGGCTTGAAAGGTGCCCCTACAAAGCGGGTCCTGTCCCTCCACTCCCAGCAGGCAGCCATGACCAGACCAGAGCACCACATCAAAGTGACTCCTTCCCTGGAGTCAGGAAAGGTGGGGAAATAACCACACACACCAGTGTGCCTGCAGTTCCTACAGCTGGGCCTTTTAGCTGGCTGTGCAGACATCAAGCCCTGCCCTTCAGTGTGCCTGCAGCTGTGACAGGCTACTTGCAGACAGCTAGTCTGAGTGCTGGCCCTACTCACCAGGTGGCTAAAGCTGGGCCTCTAAAAGAGCATAGGAAGCAAATCCTGCCCAGTGGCCCACAGAAAGCAAAGTGAATCACTGGAGTTAGCTGAGGTGAAGAACAGCCCCTACCACCAGTTTGCCCACAGCAATCTCACCTTAGCCACAAAACGAGGGCAATGCAGCACACAGAGTGGATGCACAGCCCTGGAATGCCTAGTTCTGGTGACTAAGGGGTATTACACTATAAGGCACCACAGGATCTCTCCTATACAAGACCACTACATTCTAGATGAGGAATGGTAGCGTACCTACCTAAGAGAGTTAGAAAAAGTGAAGAGACAAAGGAATATCTCCCCAATGAAAGAACCACACAATCATCACAGAAAAAGAGCTAAATGAAATGGAGATAAGCAATGTGCCTGCAAGAGTTAAAAGTAAAGATCATAAAGATACTCCTCATTTGAGAGAAGAGCAGATGAATTAGTGAGAATTTCAACAAAGACATCAAAAATGTTAAAAAGAACCATTCCTCAAAAATTTGAAAACAGAGCTATTCTATAACCCAGCAATTGCACTACTGGGTATTTACACCAAAGATACAAATATAGTAATCCAAGGGAGCACCTGCACCTCAGTGTTTATAGCAGCAATGTCCACAATAGCCAAACTATGGAAAGAACCCAGATGTCCATCGACAGATGAATAAACAAAGAAGATGTGGTATATATATATACAATGGAATATTACGCAGCCATCAAAAAATGAAATCTTGCCATTTGCAACGACATGGATGGAACTAGAGGGTATTATGCTAAGTGAAATAAGTCAATCAGAAAAATTATCAAATGATCTCACTGATATGAGGAGTTTGAGAAACAAGGCAGAGGATCATAGGGGAAGAGAGGAAAAAAATGAAACAAGACGAAACCAGAGAGGGAGACAAACAATAAAAGACTCTTAATCTCAGGAAACAAACTGAGGGTTGCTGGAGTGGAGGGGGTTGGGACTGGGTGGCTGGGTGATGGACATTGGGGAGGGTATGTGTTGTGGTGAGTGCTATGTATTGGGTAAGACTGATGAATCACAGACCTGTACCCCTGAAACAACACATTATATGTTAATAATATAAATAAATAAATAAATACAACCAGTCAAAAGAGAAGAATACAATAACTAAAATGAAAACTATAGAAAAGGGAATCAACAGCAGATAAGAGGATGCAGAAGAATGAATCAGCAATCTGGAAGGCAGAGTAATGGGAAGCAACCAACCTGAACAGCAAAAAGGAAGATCAATAATAAAAAATGAGAATAGGTTAAGGGAACTCTGCATTATCATCAAGGGTAATAACATTCACATTATAGGGATCTGAGAAGAGAGAGAGAAAGAAGCAGAAAACCTACTTGAAAAAATAGCTGAAAACTTCCCTAATCTAGGAGAAGAAAACAGATATCCAGGTCCAGGAAGCAGAGAGACCCGAACAAGATAAACCCAAGAAGGTTCAAAGCAATACACATAATTAAAATGGCAAAAAGTAATGATAAAGAGAGAATCTTAAAAGTAGGAAGAGGAAAAACAAAAAAACAAAAAACGGTTACGGTTACCTACAAAGGAAACCCAGTAAGATTCATAGCTCATTTTTCACCAGATACTTTGCAGGCAGGAAGGTAGTGGCATGATATATTCAAAGTACTGAAAGGAAAAAATCTATGACAATGAATACCCTACCAGGCAAGTTTATCATTCAGAATTGAGGAGAGATGGAGTTTCCCAGATTAACAGAAGTTAAAGGAGTTCACCACCACTCAACAAGCCTTGTAAGTAATATTGAAGGGAATTCTTTAAGTAGAAAGAAAAGGCCATTACCAGGGTAAGAAAATTATGAAAGAAAAAATTTCCCAGGTAAAAGTAAGTAATTATTAAAGATAGATTAATTACTTACTAATTACTTATTAATAACCTATAAAATGGAGATTAAAACACAAAAGTAGTAAAATCAATTATATCTATAAAAATTAGTCAAGGGCTATATAAAATAAAAAGATGTAAAATATGACATCATATACATAAAATGTATAGTGGAGACTAAAAATTTAGTGCTTTCAGAATGTATTCAAACTTAGCAACAACGAACTTAATATAGACTGTTACACACATACAATTTTATATATGAACCTAATGATAACCCCAAATCAAAAAGCTATAATACCTATACAAAAAATAAAGAGAAAGGATTCAAGCGTAACAGTCATCAAAATACAAAGGAAGTGAACAAAAAAGGAAAAGAGAAGAACTATAAAAAAAAACACCAGAGAACACTACATCAAAAACTAATGATGTAATGTATAGTGATTAACAATAAAGAATTTTTTTAAAAAACACCAGAAAATAATTAACAAAATGACAATAAGTACATACTTACCCATAGCTACTTTATTTATTTTATTTTATTATGTTATGTTAGTCACCATACAATACATCATTAGTTTTTGATGTAGTGTTCCATGATTCATTGTTTTCGTATAACACCCAGGGCTCCATGCAGTATGAGCCCTCCTTAATACCCATCACTGGGCTAACCCATCCCCCCACTCATCTCCCCTCTAAAACCCTAAGTTTGTTTTTCGGAGTCCATAGTCTCTCATGGTTCATCTCCCCCTCCAATTTCCGCCCCTTCATTTTTCCCTTCCTTCTAATGTCCTCCATGCTATTCTTTATGTTCCACAAATAAGAGAAACCATATGATAATTGACTTTCTCTGCTTGACTTATTTCACTTAGCATAATCTCCTCCAGTCCCATCCATGTTGATGTAAAAGTTGGGTATTCATCCTTTCTGATGGCTGAGTAATATTCCATTGTATATATGGACCACATCTTCTTTATCCATTCATCTGTTGAAGGGCATCTCGGCTCTTTCCACAGTTTGGCTATTGCAGACATTGCTGCTATGAACATTGGGGTGCATATGGCCCTTCTTTTCACTACATCTGTGTCTTTGGGGTAAATACCCAGTAGTGCAATTGCTGGGTCATAGGGTAGCTCTATTTTTAATCTTTTGAGGCACCTCCACACTGTTTTCCAAAGTGGCTGTACAAACTTGCATTCCCACCAACAGTGTAAGAGGGTTCCCCTTTCTCCACAACCTCTCCAACATTTGTTGTTTCTTGCCTTGTCAATTTTTGCCATTCTTACTGGTGTAAGGTGGTATCTCAATGTGCTTTTGATTTGAATTTCCCTGATGGCTAATGATGATAAACATTTTTTCATGTGTCTGTTAGTAATTTGTAGGTCTTCTTTTGAGATGTGTCTGTTCGTGTCTTCTGCCCATTTTTTGACTTGATTATTTGGTTTTTTTGGGTGTTGAGTTTGAGAAGTTCTTTATAGATCTTGGATATCAGCCCTTTGTCTGTAGTGTCATTTGCAAATATCTTCTCCCATTCTGTGGGTTGCCTCTTTGTTTTGTTGACTGTTTCCTTTGCTGTGCAGCAGCTTTTTATCTTGATGAAGTCCCAGAAGTTCATTTTTGCTTTTCTTTCACTTGCCTTTGGAGATGTATCTTGAAAGAAGTTGCTGTGGCCGATGTCGAAGAGGTTACTGCCCATGTTATCCTCTAAGATTTTGATGGATTCCTGTCTCACACTGAGGTCTTTCATCCACTTTGAGTTTATCTTTGTGAATGGTGTTAGAGAATGGTCGAGGTATTATTTCTTCTTTGAATGTTTGGTAGAATTCCCCAGGGAATCTATCAGGCCCTGGACTCTTGTTTTTTGAGAGGTTTTTGATCACTGCTTCAATCTCGTTACTGTTTATTGGCCTATTCAGGTTGTCAGTTTCTTCCTGTTTCAGTCTTGGTAGTGTATAGGTTTCCAGGAAGGCATCCATTTCTTCCAGGTTGCTTAATTTATTGGCATATAGTTGTTGATAATAATTTCTAATAATTGTTTCTATTTCCTTGGTGTTAGTCATGATCTCTCCCCTTTCATTCATAATTTTATTAATTTGGGTCCTTTCTCTTTTCTTTTGGATAAGTCTGGCCAGTGGTTTATTGATCTTATTACTTCTTTCAGAGAACCAGCTTCTAGTTTCATTGATCTGATCTACTGTGTTTCTGGTTTCTAATTCATTGATCTCTGCTCTAATCTTAATTATTTCTCTTCTAACGCATGACTTAGGCATTGTTTGTTTCTCTAGTTCTTTAAGGTGTAAAGTTAGTTGATGAATTTGGGATTTTTCTATTTTTTTGAGTGAGGCCTGGATGGCTATGTATTTGCCTCTTTGCAGTATCCCATATGTTTTGGACCAATGTGTTTTTGTTCTCATTGATTTCCATGAATTGCTTAAGTTCTTTGATTTCCTGGTTGACCCAAACATTCTTGAGCAGAGTGGTCTTTAGCTTCCAAGTGTTTGAATTTCTTCCAATTTTTTTCTTGTGATTGATTTCCAGTTTTAAAGCATTATGGTCTGAAAATATGCAGGGAATAATCTCTTGGTATCAGTTGAGACCTGATTTGTGACCCAGTATGTGGTCTATTCTGGAGAAAGTCCCATGTGCGCTCAAGAAGAATGAGCATTCTGTTGTTTTAGGGTGGAATGTTCTGTATATATCTATGAGGTCCATCTGGTCCAGTGTGTCATTCAAAACTCTTGTTTCTTTGTTGATTTTCTGCTTAGATGACCTGTCTATTGCTGAGAGTGGAGTATTGAGGTCTCCTACAATTAACATATTGTTATCAATATGACCCTTTATTTTGGTTAACAGTTGGCTTATATAGATGGCTGCTCCCATGTTGGGGGCATAAATATTTACAACTGTTAGATCTTCTTGTTGGATAGACCCTTCAAGAATGATATAGTGTCCTTCTGTGTCTCTAACTACAGTCTTTAGCTTAAAATCTAATTTGTCTGATATAAGAATTGCTACCCCAGCTTTCTTTTGAGGTCCTCTGGCATGGAAGATGCATCTCCATCCCTTCACTTTCAGTCTGGATGTATCTTTAGGTTCAAAACGAGTCTCTTGTAGACAGCATATGGATGGGTCCTGTCTTTTTATCCAATCTGTGACCCTGTGACATTTTATGGGAGCATTTAGGCCGTTCACGTTGAGAGTGATTATTGAAAGATATGACTTTATTGTGTTGCCTGTGAAGTCCTTGTTTATCGTGTTGCCTGTGAAGTCCTTGTTTCTATAGATTGTCTCTGTAAATTTCTGTTCTATATCACTCTTGGTGTCTTTCTCCTTTTATAGAACCCCCCTTAATATTTCTTGCAGGGCCGGCTTAGTGGTCAAATATTGTTTCAGTTTCTGCTGGTCTTGGAAGCTCTGCATCTCTCCATCCATTCTAAATGACAGCCTTGCCGGATAAAGTATTCTTGGCTGCATGTTCTTCTCATTTAGTACCCTGAATATGTCTTGCCAGCCCTTTCTGGCTTTCCAGGTCTCTGTGGATAGGTCTCACATTATTCTGATGTTCCTCCCTCTGTACATAAGGAATCTCTTCCCACTAACTGCCCTTAAGATGGCTTCCTTGGTTCTAAGATTTGCAAGTTTTACTATTACATGCCGGGGCATTGGCCTGTTCTCCTTGATCTTGGGAGGGGTCCTCTCTGCCTCTAGGACACGAATGTTTGTTTCATTCCCCAGATTAGGGAAGTTCTCAGCTATGATTTGCTCAAATATATCTTCTAGTCCTCTCTCTCTCTCTCCACCCCCTCAGGGATCCCAATAACTCTGACATTAGAATGTTTCATGGTGTCACTTCTCTGATTCTGTTTTCATGGATTCTGAGTTGCTCTTCCTTGGCCTCCCCCTTTTTCTTCTTTTCTATCAATTGGTCTTCTAGATCATTAATTCATTCTTCTGCCTCACTTACCCTAGCTGTTAGATTATCTAGATTAGATTGGATCTCATTGATAGCATTTTTAAGTTCTGCTAGCTCAGCTTTCATTTCTGCCCTTAGAGACTCTATGTTGCCATTAATTGATTTCTCCATTCTAGCTATTGTCTTCATAACTGCTACCCTGAAGTCCATTTCTGACATCTTGGTTATATCTGTATCCATTTGTAAATCTGTGGCAGAAGTCACAGTCTCTGAGTCTTTCCTATTTTGGGGGTTCCTCCTCCTAGTCATTCTGTTGAGGGGTGGTTGAGGGAATGTACAGAGTTCAAATTACTGACCACAACCCAAGCAAGATGCACCTCTTTTATAGGGACCTTAGTGTTGTGGGCCTCTTGTTCTGCCGACCTGTCTTCTGGGGGAGGGGCCTGCCACACTGGTACTCAGGCAACCCTGTTTGGGCAGAGTTGCCCTGCCCCTTGTGGGGGGATGGGCTCAGTGAAAACCGGATTTTTGGGGCTTTTGTTCTCCAGTGGCTTTCCCTGGCGACTTTCCGCATCTCTTCTGAGAGTCAGTGCAGAAGAGACTGTTTCCAACCCTCTGCCTCAGAGCAGAGAGATTGCAGTCTGTTCTTCAGTGAGCTCTCCAGGCCACACTATCTCTGTTTCTGTCTGTGCTGCTATAAACTGCAGCATCTGGGTTGTGCGCCCCTCAGCAGGGCTCCCAGTCCTCACCTCCAGGTCGGTGCACGGGAGCACGTCTCTGCCCTTTGTGCTTTTAAAACTGCCAGCTGCCCCCAGTTTGCATGCACGGCCCCACCACCCCAGGTTTCAGTCTGGGCGGCTGACCTGAGGTCCTTTCCCCACCTCTACCAGTGTGCAACTCTGTGCCCTGTCCCCAGCATGGGAGGCTATCGCCCACTGGAGGTGTAGGATCCCCACAGCTCCCTCTCCCTTTCGTTTATTTTCTGATATCTGCCTGCGGAATCACGGCTCCCCACTTCATACTTCAAAAATGACCGTCTGTGATATTCTGTTTGTAGAGATCCAGATATATCTTCTTACAACTCAGGCTGATTTCATGGGTGTTCAGAGTGGTCTGGTAGATATCCAGCTCAATTCAGGGGACCGGTTGGAATAGGGTCCCCTAGTCCTCCTCCACCTTCCCCCCTCCCTCTATCCATAGCTACTTTAAATGTAAATGGACTAAATGCTTCAGTCAAAAGACATAGGATGACTGAATGGATAAAAAGAAAACAAGACCTATCTATATGCTCTCTATAAGAGATTCTCTTCAGACATGAAGACACATACAGAGTGGAAGTAAAGGGATGGAAAAGATATCCCATGGAAATGGAAGCAAGAACTAAAAGCCAAAGTAGTAATACTTATATCAGACATAATAGAGTTTAAAAACAAAGACTGTAGCATTAGACAGAGAAGTGCATTACATAATGACAAAGGGATCAATCCAACAAGATGCTATAAAATTTTAAGTATCTATGTACCCACCACAGGAGCACCTAAATATGTAAACCAAATAGTAAAATAGGTAAAGGCAGAAACTGACAGTAATACAATAACAGTGGGAGACTTTAATAACATACTTACATCACTGGACAAATCATCCAGACAAAAAATCAACAAGGAAATAGTGGCTTTGAATGACACATTAAACCAGATGAACCTAACAGATATATACTGAACATTCCTTCCAAACAGGAGAACACATTCTTTCCAAGTGTATATGGAATATTTTCAAGGATAGATCACATTTAAGCCACAGAAAAAGTCTCAATAAATTTAAGAAATTTCAAATTTTTATCAAGCATCTTTTCTGACCACAACGTATGAGACTAGAAATGAATTACAAGGGGGGAAAAAAACTGAAAAAAATATTTGGAGGCCAAACAACATGCTAATTAAAAAAAAAAATGGATCAATGAATAAATCAAACAGGAATTCAAAAAATACATGGAGACAAATGAAAATACAATAGTCTAAAATCTTTGGAGCACAGCAAAAGCAGTTTTAAGAGGGAAGTTTATAGCGATACAGGCCTACCTCAAGAAACAAGAAAAGTCTCAAATAAATCTAACCTTACACCTAAAGGAAACAAAAAAAGAACAAATATACTACCAAGCTGGTTAAAAGAAAGAAAGAAAGAGAGAGAAAATGAGAGAGGGGAAGGAAGGAAGGGAGGGAGGGAGGGAGGAAGGAAGGATAGATGGATAACAGTAGAAATAAAGACTAGAAAAAATAGAAAAGATCAATGAAACCAAGACCTGGGTCTTTGTAAAAATAAACAAAATTGATAAACCTTAGCCAGATGCATCAAGAAAATAGAGAGGACTGATATAAATAAAATCAGAAAAGAAGGAAGAGGAATAACAACCAAAACCACAAAAATACAAAAATTAGAATACTATGAAAAATTATATGCCAACAAATTGATCAACCTATATAAAAATGGATAAATTCCTAGAAACATACAACTTTCCAAAACGGAATAAGGAAGAAATAGCAAATCTGAACAGACCAAGTACCAGTAACAAAATTGAATTGGTAGTCAAAAAACTCCCAATAAACAAAATTCCAGGACCAGATGGCTTCACAGGTGAATTCTACCAAACATTTAAGGGAAAGTGAATACCATGCCCTCCTAATGTCCATCACCCAGGTACCTCATGTGATGTAATGAGCACTGGGTATTATCTAAGACTGATTAATCACTGAACTCTACCTTTGAAACCAATAATACATTATATATTAATTGAATTTAAAATTAAAAGTCAATCAAAAAAATATGCCAACTCAGGAAAAATAAAGAAAAAAAGTGAATACCTATTCTTCTCAAACTATTACAAAAAAATAAAAGACAAAGGAAAACTTCCAAAGACATTCTATGAGGATAGCATTACCCTGATACCAAATCCAGACAAAAACACTACAAAAAGAATATTACAGGCCAATATCCCTGTTGAACATAGATGCAAAAATCAATATCCCTGTTGAACATAGATGCAAAAATTCAGTTTGCCTAGCTAGCTAGCTAGGCAAACTGAATTCAACAATACTTTAAAAGGATCATTCAATATGATCAAGTAGGATTTATTCCACGTTTGCAAGAATGGTTTGATATTTGCAAGTCAACCAATGTGATACAACACATTAATGAGAGGAATGAAAAAAACCATATGATCATCTCAGTAGATATAGCAAAGGCATTTGACAAAAGACAACATCCATTCATGATTTAAAAAAAAGCAATTTGTTTTAGAAGGAACATACCTCAACATAATAAAGACCATACATGAAAAACCCGCCACTAACATCATAACCTGAAAACATTTCCTTTAAGATCAAGAACAAGACAAGGATATTCATTCTCACCACTTTTATTCAACAGACTACTGGAAGTTCCAGATACACCAGATAAGAAATAGAAGGCATCCAAATTGGTAAAGAATAAATAAAACTATCACTATTTGCAGATTCCATGACACTACCTATAGAAAACCCTAAAGACTCAACCAAAAACTATTAGAATAAATGAATTCTGTAAAGTTTCAGGAAACAAATATGCAACTATCTGTTACATATCTATATACTAATAATGAAATAGCCTAAAAAGAAATTAAGAAAACAATCTCATTTACAATTACACCCAAAAGAATAGATTTAACCAAGGAGGAAAAAGACCTATGCTCTAAAAACTATAAGACATTGATGAAAAAAATTGGAGATGACCCAAAGAAATAAAAAAATAAACCATGCTCATGAACTAGAAGAATTAACATTGTTAAAATATGCATACTACCCAAAACATTCTACAAATTCAATGCAATCCCTATCAAAATACCAATAGCAGGGCGCCTGGGTGGCTCAGTTAGTTAAAGCGACTGCCTTCGGCTCAGGTCATGATCCTGGAGTCCCGGGATCGACTCCCGCATCGGGCTCCCTGCTCAGCAGGGAGTCTGCTTCTCCCTCTGACCCTCCCCCCTCTCATGTGCTCTCTCTCTCCTCTCATCCTCTCTCTCAAATAAATAAATAAAATCTTTAAAAAAAAAGAAAAATACCAATAGCATTTTTCACAGAACTAAAATTGATCTGGAACCACAAAAGGCCGCAAATAGCCAAAGCAATCATGATAAAGAACAAAGCTGTAGGTATCAAAATCCCAGATTTCAAAATATACTACAAAGTTACTGGCAAAAAAACAAAAAAGACACACAGATCAATACAACAGAATATAGAACCCAGAAATAAACCCATACTTATATGATCAATTGATCTATAACAAAGGAGGCAAGAATATACAATGAAAAAAAAATACCCTCTTCAACAAATGGTGTTGGGCAAACTAGACAGCTACATGTAAAAGAATGAAACTGAACCACTTTCTTAGACAAAAATTACTCAGAATTAATTAAAGATCTAAATGTGAGACCTGAAGCCATAAAACTCCTAGAAGAAAACATGGGCAGTAAACACTTTGACATCAGTCCTAGCAACATTTTTCTAGATAGACCTCCTCAGACAAGGGAAACAAAAGCAAAAATAAACTAGTGAGACTAAACCAAAATAAAAAGTTCTTGCACAGTGAAGGAAACCATCAACAATAACAAAAAACAACCTAACTGAATGGGAGAAGATATTTGTAAATGATATATTCAATGAAGGGTTAATATCCAAAACACATAAAGAATTCATATAACTCATGCCAAAAAAAATAAAAAACCTCAGCATATAATCCAATTTGAAAATTGGCAGAGAACATGCATAGTTTTTCAAAGAAAACATACAGATGGTCAACAGTCCAATAAAAAGATACTAAACATCACTAATCATCAGGGAAATGCAAATCAAAACCACAATGAGACATCACCTCACACCAGTCAGAAGAGCTAAGTATCCAACAGACAGACTTAAGTACAAAGGATAAACTGATGGTTGCTAGAGGAGAGGTGCGTGCAGAGATCAGTAAAATGGGTGAAAGGGATTAAGAGGTACATACTTGTATTATAAAATAAGTAAGCCCTGGAGGTGAAAAGTACAACATAGGAAATATAGTCAATAATATCATAATAACATTGAATGGTGACAAATGGTGACTACACTTACCATGGTCAGCACAGAGTAATGTATAGAAATACTGAATCATTACAGTGTACACCTGAAATTAATGTAACATGATGTGTCAACTATACTTTTACTAACAGAAAAGAAATATTCATGGTAATGTTAATGTTCTATATCTCAATAGGTATTTGAGTTTCATGGGTTATGTATGTGCGTATTTACAAAAATACAGTGAAGGTACATGAAAAATATGTCCAGTACACTGTATCTAAATTGTATATCAATAGAAAAATAACTGCAAACAGAATATTGGTCTAACGATATGCATGCTGAAGTATTTAGGATGAAGTGTTATTGTCTGCAAGTTACTTTGAAATGTTTCAAAAAACTAAAATGGAATGAAGGATGGACAGAGGAATGGATACATGACTAGATTGTGAAAAATCAAGTATAGTAAAATGTTAAAGGTAGATTCTATGAGGTGGATATATGACTGTTTACTGTCAAGTACTGTCAGTGTTTGAATATGTTCATTGAAAAGCACTTTTAAAAAATGAGGATAGATTATGGACTTGTTGTACAACATCAAGCTTATGAACTCTTGTACTAGAGGGTCCTAGTAGGAAAAGACAGACAGAAAGGGGCAGAAAATTTATTTGAAGAAATAATAGTTGAAAACTTCCCTAACCTGGAAAATCCAGGTGTAGGAATCACAGAGAGCCCAAACAAGATGAACCCAAGGAGATCCACACCAAGACACAAATAACTAAAATGTCAAAAATTAAACAAAATGAGAATCATAAAAGCAGAAACAAACAAATTAGTTACATACAAGGGAAACCCCATATGGCTATACAGTGATTTTTCAACTTTACAGGCCAGAAACGAGTGGCATAATATATTCAAAGTTCTGAAAGGAGAAAACCTACAGCCAATAATACTCTACCTGGTGAGTTTATCATTCAGAACTGAAGGAGAGATAAAGACAAACAAAAGTTAAAAGAAGTTCATTGCCACTCATTCACCAGGACACCTTTGGTCAGTACTCCCTCTGTGCAAAGAGCCCTGGGACCTCCCCGCAGCCCAGCATGAACCCACTTCATCTTCAGCTGTCCTGCCAGAGCACTATCTGTACAAAGAGCCCCAGGACTGCCTAGCCTGCCCCAACTTCAGCTCAGGCCATCCCCACAGAGCAGCTCCAACACAGAGCGTCCCAGGAACTCCAGGCAATACCAGTCACAACTCCAGCCAGCCAAAATCACCATGCAATCTCAGTCTACACAGGAGACAACCATATACAACATATATGCCTAATTCATAGAAACAAACACTGAAAATCAAGCAAAATGAAACAGAGGAATATGCTCAAATCAAAGAACAAGACAAAACTTCCAAAAAAAAAAAAAAGAAAAGAACTAAATGAGAAAGAGATAATGACTATCTGATAAAGAGTTCAAAGTAATGGTTACAAAGATGCTCACAAAACTAGGGAGAAGAGTGAAATAACTCAGAACTTCAACAAAGAGATAGAAAATATAAAAAAGAATCGATTAGAGTTGAAGAATACAATATCTAAAATGAAAATTACACTAGAGGGAATCAACGGATTTAAGAATGCAGAAAATCAGTGACCTGAAAGGGTAACAGAGAGCACCTGAGCTAAATAGCAAAAAGAAAAAATTATTTTTAAAAATGAGGATAGGTGAATGAATCTCCTGGACAACCTCAAATGAACAAACATTCACATTATAAGGGGTCCCAGAAGAAGGGAAGGAGGGGTGGGAGGAAAACATATTAAGAATAGCAGCTGAAAATTTCCCAAACCTGGGGAAGGAAACAGACATTCAGATTCAGGAAACAGAGAGAGTTTGAAACCAGATGAACCTAAGGAAATCCAAAACATGACATATACTAATTAAAATGTCAACAATTAAACAGAGTGAGAGAATCTTAAAAGCAACAAAAGCAACTAGTTACACAGGAGGGGAGCTCCTAAGAGCTCAGCTAAGAGCTGATTTTTCAGCAGAAACTTACAGGCCAGAAGAAAGTGGCATGATATATCAAAGAGCTGAAAGTGAAAAACCTGCAACCAAGAATACACTACCCAGCAAAATTATCATTCAGAAGTAAAGAAGAAATAAAAAGTTCCTCAGATAAACAAATTTAAAGGAGTTCATCACCACTAAACTGGCCATCCAAGAAATGTTAAAGCAAATTCTTTAAGTGGAAAAGAAAAGGCCACAATTAGAAATAAAATTATGAAAGGATAAGTTTCATGAGTAAAAGCAAACATACAATAAAGGTAGTAGAGGAATCATTTATAAAGGTAGTATTAAAGGTAAAAATAGTAAAATCAATTATAACTACAAAATTAGTTAAGAAGACCCACAAAATTAAAAAAAAAATGTAACAAACAACACTCGATATATAAAACATGGAGGGCAAAGGAGTAAAAATGAAGTTCTTTTAGATGTGTTATAACTTAACTGACCATCAACCTAATTCAGACTGCTAAATACTTAGAGTGTTAAAGTGAGCCTCATGGTAACCACAAACCAAAACCTATAATTGATACACAAAAAAATAAAACCAAACATAACACTAAAAGTGATGAGTCACAAAAACCGAGCAAAAGAGAGGAACTATAAAACAACCAGAAAACAATTAATCAAATGGCAATAAGTACATACCTACCAATAATTACTTTAAGTGTTAATGATCTAACTACTACAACTGTAAGACATGAAATGACGGAATGGATGAAAAACCAAGATCGAAGTATATGCTGCCTACAAGAAACTCACTTAAGACCTAAAGACAAGTATGAGCTGAATGTGAAGAGATGGAAAAAGATTCAAAAAGAAGCAGGGAGGAAAAAAGCATAGGTAGCTGTACTTATATCGGACAAAAGAGAGTTTAAAACAAAGACTGAATAGCCAAAGCAACCCTGAAAAAGAAAAGCAAAGCTGGAGGCATCACAATTCCAGACTTTATATTAAAAAGCTGTAGTGATCAAAACAGTATGGTACTGGCATAAAAAATAGAAACATAGATCAATGAAACAGAATAGAAAACCCCAAAATGAGCACACAATTATATGGTCAATTAATCTTCGACAAAGGAGGAAAGAGTATCCAATGGGAAAAAGTTTCTTCAAAAATTTGTGTTGGGAAAACTGGACAGCAACATGCAAAAGAATAAAACTGGATCACTTTCCTACACCAAACAAAAAAAATAAACTCAAAATGGATTAAAGAACTGAATGTGAAACATGAAACCATCAAAATCCTAGAGGAGAACATAAGCAATAACTTCTTTTACATCAGCCATAGCAACTTCTTTCTAGATATGTCTCCTGAGGCAAGGGAAACAAAAACAAAAATAAACTATGGGGACTACATCAAAATAAAAAGCTTCTGCACAGTGAAGGAAACAATCAACAAAACTAACAGGCAGCTGACTGAATGGGAGAAGATATTTACAAATGACATAGCCAATAAAGGTTATTATCCAAAATGTATAAAGAACTGACACAACTCAACACCCAAAAAAGAAATACTCCAATTAAAAAATGAGCAGAGGACAGGAACAGACATTTTTCCAAAGAAGACACACAGCCAACAGACACAAGAAAAGATGCTCAACATCACTAATCATCAGGCAAATACAGATCAAAACTACAATGAGATATCACTGCACACCTGCCAGAATAGCTAAAATCTAGAACACAAGAAACAGCAAGTGTTGGTGAGAACGTGGAGAAAAAGGAATGCTCTTGCACTATTGGTGGGAATGCAAACTGGTGTAGCCACTCTGGAAAACAGTATGGAAATTCTGCAAAAAGTTAAAAATAGAACACCCTAGGATCCAGCAATTGCACTACTGGGTATCTACCCAAACAATACAAAAACACTAATTCAAAGGGATACATGCACCCCAATGTTTATAGCAGCATTATCTACAATAGCCAAAGTACGGAAGCAGCCCAAGTGTCCACAGACTGATGAATAAATAAAGAAGTGGTATATATAAACAATGGAATATTATTCAGCCATAAAAAAAGAATGAAATCGGGCGCCTGGGTGGCTCAGTTGGTTAAGCGACTGCCTTCAGCTCAGGTCATGATCCTGGAGTCCCGGGATCGAGTCCCATATCGGGCTCCTTGCTCAGCAGGGGGTCTGCTTCTCCCTCTGACCCTCCCCCCTCTCATGTGCTCTCTCTCTCATTCTCTCAAATAAATAAATAAAATCTTTAAAAAAAAAAAAAAAGAATGAAATCTTGCCATTTGCAATGATGTGGATGGATCTAGAGAGTACAATGCTAAGTGAAATAAGTAAGTCAGAGCAAGATAAATACCATATAATTTCACGCATATGTGGAATTTAAGAAACAAAACAAATGAACAAAGGGAAAAAAAGAGACAAAAAAACAGACTCTTACCTATAAAGAACAAACCAGAGGGGAGGTGGGTGGGGGAATGGATGAACTGAAGGGGATTAAGAGTACAGTTATCTTGATGATCACTGAGTAACATATGGAATTGCTGAATCACTATATTGTGCACCTTAAATGAACATAACACTGTATGTTTACACCGGAATTAAAATTTAAATAAAGGGGGGATTTCAATAGTACATTGTAATCTATAGTCATAAAATATAGTGGAGGTGTTTTTTCCCCTTAATTTTATAAAACAATAGAGATTTGCTAATGTGGAAATTTTCTACTTTTCCTCTATTTCTTCACCTCCTCTTCTTTGAGTGTAGGTGAGGAAAACTGTAAGAGAAAGGCCCCTTAAAGCTACAGCCCCACACCAACTAAGCCCAGTAATAATTATAGACCTACAGTCAAATCTCCTTGGGTTTGTGTTGAGCCTGAAGCATTACTTTTCACCTCCCCAAGGACACAGAGGAATGGAAAGGAGATGAGGGGTAGAGATAGCCACCCAAAAGAGACAGTAAATATCTAACAGATGCTTTCATGATAAGAGAAATGCTTCCTGATATCTTGGTGCTTTCTGGCACTGAAACATTATACACATTTTATCCACTGTCCTAAAAAAAGCAATTTAGATAGGTGCCCCATAATTTGGACTTCAGCTGATTAAAATTATGGTCTCCAAATAGAGTGTTTTAGAAAGAGCACCATACATCTTAGGGATACATGCAGGTCTTATTCCCACTGATAAATGAGAACATTAAGCAAATGTGTTAGTGAAGCTGTGAATAAAGATGCTTGTAACGATTAGCAACACACACACACACACATGCACGCGAGCGTGCACATACACAAACATGCACAGAAGCAGGTCTCAAGGTGCTTCTGGTTCCAAATCCTAACACTGATCTTTCCAGTGAATTGCAGAATCATAGAAATAAGGGTACCTCCTGCTGCTTGCATCAGTAGCTTATACCTGCTTCCAAATACCTGCCTGAACATAAACATTAGTATCCACAGGTGAATTTTATACTATGTTAATTATATCTCCATAAAGCTGGGTGTTTTAATTTTTTGATACACTTACTTAGAATTATTAGCATTTGTTTTTGGGTTTTTAAGATTTTATTTATTTATTTGACAGAGAGCGAGCACAAGCAGCGGGGCGGGGGGGTGGCAGGCAGAAGGAGAGGGAGAAGCAGACTCCCCGCTGAGCAGGGAGCCTGATGCAGGGCTCCATCCCAGGACCCCGAGATCATGACCTGAGCCGAAGGCAGACGCTTAACTTACTGAGCCTCCCAGGTGCCCCGGATTATTAACATTTGAATACCTATCATGAGCTGAGATTTTTCCTACATTCACCAAATTTTTATTGTGCGCCCACTATGAGCTAGGCACTATTTCAGGGGATACTACAGTTGTCAAAACAGATGACATCTCTCCATTCAAGGAGCTTACATTTTAATGGGAGAAGATATACTTGTCTATGTCAGGTGGTGTGAATGCCATGAACAAAAGGAGAGAATAACTGGGGTGTGGTGCTACTTCAGAAGGGGTTAGAGAAGCCTGTCTAATAAGATGAGATCTGAGCAGAGGTCTCAATGAAGTGAGGACACAATATGAGTTTCTGGGAGAAAGAGCATTCCAGCAAAGGGAAAAACAAATGCAAAGATCCTGAAGCAGAAGCATGATCCTATTGTTGAAGGGCTAGCAAGGAAGCCAGTGACTGAGTGAAATGAATGAAGAAGAGTGTTCAGAGAGGACAGCAGAAAGGGTTACGTGAGTCAGGAAGGACTTGGTCCTTTACTGAGTGAGGCAGAAAGTCACTGGATGTTTGGGGGCAGAGCAGTGACATGCTTTTGTTGTAAAAGGATCATTCTGTTTGAATGGTGAAAAAGTTCTGGAAATAGACAGTGGTGATGGTTGTACAACATTGGGAATGTACTTAATACTGCTGAATTGTGCATTTAGAAATAGTAAATTTCATGTTATATTAAAAGCAAAATTTTAAAAAAGGATTGCTCTGGCTGCTGTGTGCAGAATAGACACAGAAGGGCAGGAGTAGACAGACCAGTTAGGGGCTCCTGGGTGGCACAGTCCATTAAGTATCTGACTCTAGGTTTCAGCTCAGGTGGTGATCTCAGGGTTGTGAGTTTGAGCCCTGCGTCAGGCTCCACACTCAGCAAAGGAGTCAGCTTGATATTCGCTCTCCCTCTCCCCCTCCACCCCTCAAATAAATAAATCTTAAAAAAAAAAAAAAAAACAGCTAGAAGGCTGTTATAATAGTGCGGTCAATAGGTAATGAAGGCTTGGGCTGGGGTAGTCTCAACGAAGGTGATTACAGGTTGGTATATTTTGGAAATATTCCAGAGGTAGAACTAACAGGATTTGATGATAACACGTGAAACATGCGAGACTCCAAAGTTTGGCCCAAACCAATGGGAGAAGGGAAGTGCCATTTACCGAGATAAAGAAGTACATGTTTGAGAGGTGTAAATCAAGATTTAATTTTCAGACATCGTAACTATGAGATGCCTAATTACACATCTAAGACCAGATGGCGAGCGAATGGGTGGATATGTGAGTCTGTTGTTGAGAAGTCTGGACCAAAGACATATAGACGGTATTTAAAACCCCTGAGGAAAAATTAGAATCCTCGCCTGTCTCCCCTGTAAGAATCCGAGTGTAAGAACAATGAATTTGAAACCTTAGTTGCAAATTACATCATGTGGGAAACTTGAAACACCAATACCCAGGCTCCACTGCTCTGGAGATTGATGTAATTGGACCAAAGTGTACTCAAATTCCAGGGCTATTTAAGGGTTGAAATCTGTTGCTAAGATTGAAACACTACCTTAGTGATTCTCAAACCTAAGAATCACCAGGGGTGCGTGACAAAAATGAAGAGTCCCTCAGTCAAATCCAGAGTAGGGTCTACCAAACCAGCCATTTTATAACTATCCCATTTTGAAAAACATTTAATTTGAAGAGATTTATTCTCCAGCAAAGTGCTCTTCAACAGCACACCACCAATCACCTTTTGATGTAGGCTGTTTATGTAGTGATTCAACCCCAAATCTATCATTGTCTTATGACTTTGTATTTGAGGTCACCAGAAATGAGCAA
This sequence comes from Neomonachus schauinslandi, assembly GCF_002201575.2. NCBI lineage: Eukaryota > Metazoa > Chordata > Mammalia > Carnivora > Phocidae > Neomonachus > Neomonachus schauinslandi. The sequence continues at coordinate 69,287,598 of NC_058405.1, read as the reverse complement.
CTAGAATTCACTGCAGTCCACGTACAGATCAGTTTCCTAGCAGATGCTTCCTTCTCTGTCACCCTCGCCTCTAGCCCAGACCCTGATTTTAAAAGCTATTTCTTGCTCTAACACTGTGCACGAATTCAGGTTCCAAGAACTTTAGCCACCTGCCACCAACTTCTAGAAGTTCCTAAGCCATGAGATTGAGAAAACTCCTCCTTACTTCCCTCTGTTTCCAACTCTTTCCTCATTTCCATTTCAAAAAGTCCAGAGGCAGAAATTCATGCCACCCAGCTGTTTTAGCTATCCTCCCTCAAGCCCATCACCATCACCCACAAGGGTGGTTGTGAACCTTAGCTGTACATGAGAACCATTAAGAAAACTTTTAAAAGATTCAGAGGCACAGGCCCCACCCCAGATCCCTTAAATTAAATGCTGAGGGAAGGAACCTGCCTTAGAATTTATAAAGTTCTTCCTATGACTTTAAGTGGCAGCTGTGGTTGAGAACCGCTGATCTAAAACCCTCCTGCTCACACTCCCTTCTTCATTGAATAGATTATAGCTTGTTGCTCATTGCCGCCTTCTTCACCCCAACCACTCATACTGTTCTCAGGAACCGCAACATCCTCATGCATGACCCACACAAAATCTTCTCCTCTCGGTTTTCGCATTCTTTCCTCCAGGGGTCTTCACCACTCTACTCCACTTTGACCACCCGATTTCATGGCTATATCAAAACCCTATTAGTAGCAGTAAGTGTACCAGCTGCAGCACCTCACCTTTCAGCATCCCACTCGGGAATCCTTCCAGTTCCCCCTTTATTCTCACTCCCACTCGATCTCATAATTCTTCTCCCGTCATAAATAACAACCTGTAGATCTCACGACTTTTCCCACTATCCATCCCATATCTTTATTCCTTTTTCTGCTGAACAAGTTTAAATTCCAGGGACTATAATCACTCCCTTGCTGACATTATCAAATATCTTACACCTGTCTTACTCAACTAGTTAAAACTAAGATCTACCCTTCCCATGCCTGCACCAGAATCCCCTACATATGACATTACTAGAACACAACTGCAACCAAGCATAGTTCAAACAGCACCAAGTCTCAAAACAAGGTCCCAATGCTATCAGAAAATCCTATAATACAATTATGCTTCCCTGATAATATCAAATTCCCAGTACTTTACTTCGATCCTTGCTTTTCCTCCTCAGCTTCCCACCCCTTTCCCTTCCCATCTGCCTCAGCTAATGACTTTGTTTCATAATGCATTGAATACATAACACAGAGGGCCTCATCTTCACCCCCAAATCTATAAACTTATTTGTAGCCCCATGTCCTAGGTGTTCCATCCCTTTACAATAAAGAAAATATTATTGCTTCCACTTGTGCTCTGGATTTCATCTGTTCTCCCTTTACAAGGGCTTTGCCCCTGTGGGCATGTCCTCCACCGACTGTACAATCAATTTCTCTCTACCAAATTATTTTTTTCTCTCTACTGAATTATTTCCATTAATATACAAATGTACTCAATATCTCACTTTTCCCCCAAATGCCCTTCTGGCTACCACCAATTTCTCCGCTTTTTAATAGCAAAACTTCTAGAAAGTATTATCTCTATTCACGGTCTTGACTTTTTTTACTCTGGCTTCCATCCCCACCATTCCATCGAAAACTTCTTTTAAGATCATCAGTAACCTTCATGTCGCCATTCCAACAGACATGTCTATCTGCATCTTTCTCACTCACCACAGGAATAGACTCAGTTGAACTTGAAATACTGTTTTAGCTTTGCTTTTGTGACACCATCCTCTTCCTATCCCTCTTGATCTCCTATTTTACCTAACCTCTAATCTCTTGCTAGTTAAAGTGTGATCCAGAAAACCAGCAGCATTAATAGTATCTGGGACTTTGTTAGATTTGCAGACTCAGACCCCAAACCTACTGGATCAGAATCTGAAATTTACATGATCACCAGATAACTCCTGGGACATGAAAGTTTTAGAATCATTGCTCTAGGGGCGCCTGGGTGGCTCAGTTGGTTAAGCGACTGCCTTCGGCTCAGGTCATGATCCTGGAGTCCCAGGATCGAGTCCCGCATCGGGCTCCCTGCTCGGCAGGGAGTCTGCTTCTCCCTCTGACCCTCCTCCCTCTCATGCTGTCTCTCATTCTCTCTCTCAAATAAATAAATAAAATCTTTAAAAAAAAAAAAAAAAGAATCATTGCTCTAAATGTTGGTGTGCACCCAGAGCCCTGTGCTGTGCTTTCCTCCTAGGTGGTCCCATCCAGACCCAAGGCTTTAAAAACTATGTATTTTTTATCTCCAACTCTCTCTCTCTCACACACAGCTCTGACAGCTCTCCTAAATTCCAAATTCATATACTCAAGAGCCTACATGACATGTCCATTTGGATGTCTCAAATATTTCAAACCTAATATATTGAAACAGAAACCCTCTCCCCATCTCACTACATAGCTCCATCAAAGTAAGAACAGCTGTTTACTGAGCCCTCACAATGCTACAGGTATGATCTTCAGTGCATAACACATATCAGCTCCTTTAGTCCTCAGGCCACCACCAAGAGACAGGTACTAGGATTGTCCCCATTTTACAGAAGAGTACCTGAAACATGGAGAGTTAAGTAGAGGCATATCTTGTTTTACTGCACTTCATTTTACTGCACTTTGAAGGTTTGTGGCAACTCTATGTCAAGCAAGTCTATCGTCACCATTTTTTCCAATAGCATTTACTCACTTTGTGTCTGTGTCACATTTTGGTGGTTCTCACAGTATTTCTACCTTTTTCATTATCATATTTGTTATGATGATCTGTGATCTTTCATGTTACTATTGTAATTGTTTTAGGGTGCCTCAAACTGAGCCCCTATAAGATGAAAAACTTAATCAGTAAATGTTATGTGTGTTCTGACTGTACCACCAACCGGCCATTCCCCCATCTCTCTCCCTCTCCTCAGGCCTCCCTTTTGCCTGAGACACAACAATATTAAAATTAGGCCAATGAGTAACTCTACAATGGTCCCTCAATGTTCAAGTGAAAGGAAGAGTTGCGCATCTCTCACTTTAAGTCAAAAGCTAGAAATGATTAGGCTTAGTAAGGAAGGCATGTCAAAAGCTGAGATAGGCCAAAAGCTAAGTCTCACTTGCCAAACAGGTAGCCAAGTTGTGAGTGCAAGGGAAAGGTTCTTGAAGGAATTTAAAAGTGCTGCTCCAATCTTGCACAATTGCAAGACTGCTGAATCACAGATCTGTACCTCTGAAACAAATAATACAATATATGTTAAAAAAAAAAAAGAAGAAGAAGATAGCAGGAGGGGAAGAATGAAGGGGGGAAATCGGAGGGGGAGATGAACCATGAGAGACGACGGACTCTGAAAAACAAACTGAGGGTTCTAGAGGGGAGGGGGTGGGGGGATAGGTTAGCCTGGTGATGGGTATTAAGAGGGCACGTTTCCTGCATGGAGCACTGGGTGTTATACGCAAACAATGAATCATGGAACACTACATCAAAAACTAATGATGTAATGTATGGTGATTAACATAACAATAAAAAAAATTTTTTTTAAAAAGTGCTGCTCCAGTGAACACACAATGATAAGAAAGTAAAATAGCCTTTTTGCTGATACAGAGAAAGTCTGAGTGGTCTGGAGAGAGGAAGATCAAACCAGCCACAACATTCCCTTAAGCTAAAGCCTAATCCAGAGCAAGGTCCTAACTCTCTGTAATTCTAAGAAAGCAGAGGGAGGTGAGGAAGCTACACAAGTTTAAAATCAGCAGAGGTGGGTTCATGAGGTTTGAGGGAAGAAGCCAGCTCCATAACATAAAAGTGCAAGGTGAAGCTGTAAACACTGGTGTAGAAGCTGCAGCAAGTTATCCAGAAGATCTGCTTAAAATAATTCATGAATGTGGCTACACTCAACAACAGATTTTCAATGTAGACAAAACAGCCTTCTATTGGAAGAAGATCCATCGAGGACTTTCACAGCAAGAGAAGAGAAATCAATGCCTGGATTCAAAGCTTATCTTGTTAGGGACTAATGCAACTGGTGACTAAACTGAAAACAATATTCACTTATCATTCTGAAAATTCTAGGGCCCTTAAGAATTAAGCTAAACCTACTGTCTATGCTCTATAAACAGAAAAACAAAGCCTGGATGACAGCACATCTGTTTTCAACATGTCTAACTGAATATTTCAAGCCCACTATTGAGACCTACTGCTCAGAAAAAGATTCCTTTCAAAATATTACTGCTCACTGACAATGTACCTGGTCACCCAAGAACTCTGATGGAGACTTACAATGAGATTAATGTTCTTTTCATGCCTGTTGACACATAATCTATTCTACAGCCCATAGATCAAGGAATAATTTTGACATTCAAGTCTTTTTATTTAAGAAATATACTTCAAACTGCTATAGCTGTCATAGACTGTGATTCCCCTGATGGATTTGGGCAAAGTAACTTGAAGAACTTCTGAAAAAGATTCACCATTCTAGATGCCATTAAGAACATCTGTGATTCACAAGGCACCTGGGTGGCTCAGTGGGTTAAGCATCTGACTCTTGATTTCAGCTCAGGTCATGATCTCAGGGTCATGGGATCAAGCCCTACGTCCTGGCTCCATGCTCAGCATGGAATCTGCTTGTCCTGCTTCCTCTACTCCTCCCCCCACTTTCTCTCTCTCTCAAATAAATTAAATCTTTAAAAATAACAACAAAAAAGAACATTCATGATTCATGGGACAATGCTAACAGTTTGGAAGAAGTTGGTTCCAACCCTCCTGGATGACTTTGAGGGAGTTTGAGACTTCAATGGAGGAAGTAACTGCAGATGTGGTGGACACAATGAGAGAACTAGAGTTCAAAGTGAAGCCTGAAGATGTGAGATGGCTACAATCTCATGATCAAACTTGAACAGATGAGGAGTTGCTTCTTATGGATGAACAATGAAAGTGGTTTCTTGCAATGGAATCTACTCCTGGTGAAGATGCTATGAAGATGGTTGAAATGACAACAAAGAATTTAGGATATTATATCAACTTCATTGATAAAACAGCTGTATAGTTTGAGGGTATTCACCCCAATTTTGAAAGAAGTTCTACTGTGGGTAAAATGCTATCAAACAGCATTACATGCTACAGAGAAATCATTCATGAAAGGAAGAGTCAATGGATGAGGCAAACTTCATTGTTGTATTAAAATAAGAAATAAGAAATTGCCACAGCCATCCCAACCACCCTAATCAGTCAGTAGGCAAGCACCACCCTGATCAGTCAGCAGCCATCAACATCAAGCCGAGACCTTCCACCAGCAAAAATTACAACTTACTGAAAGCTCAGATTATGTTCAGCATTTTTTAGCCATAAATTATTTTTGAATTATGTACATTTTTAGTAATGCTGTTGCACACTTAATAGACCATAGTGTAGATTACAGTATAGGTAAACATAACTTTTATATGTACTGAAAACTAAAAAATTCATTTGACTGACTTTATTGAGATACTCACTTTATTACGGTGGTCTGGAACTGAACCTGCAATAGCTTTAAGGTATGCCTGTAATTTGCTCACAAACTTACATCTACCACACCCAGGATTTGAAGTTAGGTAATCTGCCTCCAGAATATGCTCCTAAATGTTATACCTCTCAATGCCATCGTGCCCCATAGCTCAAAGTAGAAATCTAAAAGTCATTTATTTCTGCATCATCCACTTCCAATCCTGTATAATTCCAACATTATCTTGAATTGATGTGCTTCTCTCCATCTCCATGGCCATCACCCTTGTCTGAGCCATCATTTTGCTTGTATATTCTGGTCTTCCCCCAACAGAGGGAGTTTTTCTAAAGAACCTGATGTCACAATCTTGTTGAAACTCCTTTATGGGCTTCCGCATGCCTGACCATGGCCAAAAGAACTTTCTGTGACCTGAGCCCTGTCCTCTCCAGCATCTGTCCCACATTAGCTTGAGGGGCCCCTATTCCTGGGACATACCAACTATGTGGCCCACACACTCAGAGCCTTTGCTCTTGCTGTTCCCTTGGATCAAAACCATCTTCTTTTCTCCTGCTCCCTCCATCCTGCAGGTCTCAGTTCTCCTGCTCCCTCATCCCAGCCACACGGTCTAAAAGCTCAGTCTATGATAGCATTGTTTCCTTCATAGGACTTACCACATCTGAATCTGGGAAAAAGAAAGTGTAAATGTAGTAGTTCAAGCCATGGAGCAAGTTCAAGTCCATGTGGGTTCAAATCCTGGCTCTATACTATGATCTCTCTGTGGCTCCCTCTCCTCATCTGTTAAGAAACGGTATAGTAGTTTCTACTTAATATGGCTGCTATGATGAGTTGCAATCCCTAGCACATAAGTGCTGTTTAAGCATTTGCTATAATTATTGAAGGCAAGGACTTTGCCCCCGATCATCTCTATGTTCCCAGTGCTTAGAACACGCAGCTGATAAAAAGTTTGTCAAATGACTGTTGTTCCTCTTCATTGTTCCCTTTATATAAGGTACAGTATCTACTATTTCCCAATGCCATATGGAGGTTTTTACCCCGTGATCACAATTAATGTACCTTCATGGTCTATTTTACATGCATTTATTTTATTCCACTCACATTGTACAATTGTTATACAACCTACAAAAAGTACAAAAGCCTAATCCATTTTCCAATATCAGCTCAGAGCTAAGTTGCAAAAAAGGAACAGTACAGTGAGTTACAAGGAGACTTGAGTGTCCTGTACAATTTATACTGCCTGTCACATGATGTATTTAAAGCTGTAAGTATTGCCACAGGAGAATCTCTTGTCTTTGCAGCGACCACACAGTTCCTGTCGATGAGGCCTCCTTAGGTCAGTGTGTCTTTTCTTTTGAGGACAGGAACAACGAGACTTTGAACAGGTCTTTAGAGAACAAGGAATAGTTTGGACACTAAATAATTAAATCAGTGTTTCAAATATAATCCTCAAATCAAAATACTTCTCCCCACCACCCGTATCCCTCATATCTTCATCTTCCTTTGAATCCTATGAGAAGTCCAGGACCAAGTTGTACAAAACCACTCCTATCCTGTTAAATGCCATGCATTTTTCAAGATGAAAGAGCAAAGATGATATTTCAGAGAATACTGCTAAGCCAACCGAGAAGATCTACTGTAAGAGAAAGATTTTAAAAGAGTTTATAGAGTGTCTTCACTAATGGGTTTTTACATTTGTAGCCAGGTGGGGTTGAGGGGCAGTGAGTGAGTATTAAGTGATTTGATTATCTAGGCTGGAATTTTCGAAAACCCGAGAGCAGTGATTCTCAACCAGCTGTATTTTACCAACCAGCAGACATCTGGCAATGTCTGGAAATGCTTTTGGTTGTCACAACCAGGGGGGAGGGATTCTAGAGGAAGTTAATTCTTTTTTCTCTCCAGACATGCCTAATCTTTACTATAATTTAGAGTATTCTTAACCATTATCCCATTCTATCTTCTGATAAATAAAAATCACATCCTATGGAGACCAGTATATTGCCCTTGTCCGCCCTCCGAAACCTGCTAATCTTTAAAACTGATCACTGCTCTATCTTCTGCATATGACCACAGCTAAAAAGAGTAAGTTTTACATTTTATTTTGTGGAAACAGGCATCTTCATTTTGCAAATAAAAGTCTTAAATATGATTTATGAAATGTTGTACATTTATATCTTCCACTTTTCCAGTGAGTGACAAGCATGCAACCTTGTAAGGAAATTCTAATAGCTAATACATGGTATTTATTGTATGCACTGTTCTAAGCACTTTTTATATAAACTCATTTAATCCTCACAATACTCTCACCATGGAAGAAAAGCCTCAATAAAAAATAAATAAATAAAAATCAGTATGTACTCTAAAGGTAGGTTTCTGTTTCTGGCAATGGTGGACTAGTAATTTTGACCAAGCCTCCTACTTAGGATAACTTGAAAAGCAGAGCTAAAGAAAAATAACTTTTTAAAAGAACTATTCAAAGGCACTGGAGAATTATCAAAGAATTAGAGAAAGAAACCCAGAAATGGAGGTGAGCCTGATATTTGGGACTATTTCCTCTCTAAAGGTCTGCCAATTCTGGAAGAGGTGAAAGTGGGAAGCTGAAAGTAAGTTTGACAAGCTGATGAAGCTGAAGGATAATTTTAAACATGCCCAACAGAAGAGACCTGGTTTTGTGTTGGGACCCTGAAAGGCTGCAGCCTAAGAATAAAGATGAGCCAAGAACTGACCCAGCTTTCACAGATGCTGAAGCCCAGCTTCAAAACAGCTCAACCCTGATTAGAAAATAGCAATCTAAATTGTTGGTGTCTCTAAGCTTCCCACCAGAAGCAAACAAATCTCTTGTGGAGGAAGATACTATCCTAGGCCTCAAATTATCACTATAATTCTTCAAGTCAATAGACAGCACTCAATCAAAAATAACCATAGGAGGTGTATGAGGAGACAGAACCACAGAAAATGAAGAGGATAGCAACAGAGCCATAGGGCATTAAGTTAATGGAGTCACCTAATACAGATATTAAGATAATTATGCTTAATACATTCAAAGAAATAAGACTGATATTTTCAGCAGAGAACTGGAAGTCATTTTTTCAACACATAAAAATTGTAGCACTGCTAAACAGAATAACTGAAATCAATTCAACAGATGGATTTAATAGCAGGTTGGAAATAGCTAAGGAAAGAATTAGAGAAATGAAGGATAGTTTTGTAGATGATATCCAAACTGAAGCAAGGAAAGACAAAAGCATAAGAAATATAGAAAAGAGCATAAAAAGCATAAGGGAGATGGTGAAAGGTCTAATATGAGTAACTGGAAGAAAGAGAGAATGGAAGCAGAAGTAATATTTTAAAAGATAATGGCTGATAACTTTCCAAAAGAGATAAAAATCTTCAAGCTACAGATTCAAGAAACACTATGAATCCCAAATAGAGTAAATACAAAGAAATCACAACTAGGCATATAATTGTAAAACTACTGAAAACCAAAGCAGAGAGAAATAGCTTAAAAGCAAGTAGATTTAAGGAGACAAAGAGCAAGAGATATTACTTCAAAAGAGCTGCAAAAATACTAATAGCCAACTTCAAAAAAACAATGAAGGTCAGACCCTTAGTGGGCAGAAAGAATACTACTGCCAACCTAAAAATTCTATACCCAGCAAAATTATCCTTTAAAATCCAAGAGGATGTGCCACCTTCAGACCTACACTACAGTAAGTATTAAAACACGGGGCACCTGGGTGGTTCAGTCCGTTAAGTGTCTGACTCTTGGTTTTGACCCAAATCTCAGGGTCTTGAGATCAAGCCCCATGTTGGGCTCTGTGCTTGGCAGGGATTCTACTTGAAGCTTCTCTCCCTCTGCCCTTCCCACTACTCTCTCCCTCTCCTTCTCTCTAAAATAAAATAAAATCTTTTTAAAAATATTAAAGTGTATTCTTCAGGTAAAAGGAAAATGGCCCCAGATACAAAAAAGACCTAAAAACAGCAGAAAGGAAATATATGTAGCTAAAGCTAAATGAATGACTATATAAAATAAAGTCTTGCGAAGTTTAAAATTAAAATATACAACAGCAGTATATAAATTAGGATGAGGTGATAAGGAGTTAGAGTGTTCTAAGTTCATTTCATTGTCAAGGAGAGGTAATGTTCACAGTTTATGTAGACCTTGATAGGTCAAAGAATCATGTTGTAACGTCTAAGGTAACTACCAGAAGAAGAATAAACAATAACTACCAAGATAATAGAGATGGGGAATCATTTTTTTAATTAAAAACTCAATTCAATTGAACACAAGAAAAAGGAGTATAAGAAAATAAAATATATTTAAACCCAACTTATAATATTAAACATAAACAGACTGAATGTCAGACTAGAAAATCTAAAGGTAAATCATTTATAAACTATTAGACTAGTTTTTTTGAATATTTTGAAGTAGTACAAAAAATATTTTTAACTAAATGAAGGATTTAGATTTAAAAAAACTCGATTACAAAAACCAACTATGTCACACTTGCCTGAAAATTTTAAAAAGAGGTCTCCCGCAAGCTGTTTTAGATAAGCTCTCATCTAATTCTGTGACTTCCTAGACACTGGAGGCACCATAAAATCTGATCATAGTTCTAATATTTACTATTTGTCTAAACTTTCTTATTGAACTTTAGCTTTCTAGTCTGTAACATGGGGATAACACCTACCTCAAGGTTTAGATTACAGGAGATAAGGCACGTAAAGCACGTAGCCCAAAGTTTGGTACATAGTAAATGCTTAATACAGGTTACCTATTAAGTTACTACATCCATATGTAATTACTGAAACACTATATTGTACACCTGAAACTAATATAACACTATGTTAACTAACTGGAATGAAAATAATTAAAAAAAAAAAAGTTGCTACATCCAAACTACACACAGGGTGTTTGAGAAACAACACATACAGCCCATACATAAACACACCATATAAAGCAACTTAAAGGAGTCAATCTTTCACCCGTTCCTACACCACTCCAAAATCTAGAATTTATCTTTGATTTAAAATATTACAAAGATTCAAGGTATAGAAAACTTAACACTCCTATGCAAATACCCAATTCTATCTAATCCCAACATTTCGCCACAGAAGCTTCTATTTAAGAAGGGCAACATTATAGACATAATGAAAGGTCTCTACATGCTTACCTGACATTGGATTGCTTCTACTCGATAAGGGTTAAAACTCTTTTGGCATTTGCAACATAGTTGTTTGAAATAAACCTAAAGAGAAATAAGTCTTTTTTTTAATACAAGATTATAGATACCTTAGACTCCCAGTTCTTAATTTAAGTAATTCATTCCCCCACATTCTGCCTTGCTTTTGCCCAACCTCTACCCTGAGGTCTTAAGCTCTTCTGGTGTTATCAGTCACTTTTCTCACTCTTTGAACCTGTTTCCTTACCTGTAAGATCAAGATACTACCATTTATTTTCTAGAATTCTGACAACTACCCAACAATATACACAAAGTACCACAGTAAAAATCTTCGATGGGAAGTAGCTATTATAATTTTGCTCACTGTGTGGGCTGAACCCTTGACCTTCTCCTTCTGTCCTAGTCTATGAGCCCTCACTTTTTCATTTTCTCATTTTTTCCCCACCTGAACTTCAAATTATTTGTAATTACACACCCATACATACTGTTTCTCAACTTGTGCATTTTCTTGTGCACATTTTCTCCCTGCTTTCCTTGATGAACTCCTATTTATCCTCTAAAATCCTGCATGGACATCATGATGCCTTCCCTCCGACACGGTAATCATCCCCCTCCTGTGTTATTTCTGCACCACTTTCATGCCCCTGGGGCCACTGTATCTACCACCAAATTGCATTTTTTCTATGTCACTCCTAGGAGAATACATTTCTTAAGAATGAGTTCTAGGTCTTGTTCTTTGTATCCTTGCATCTTGGAGTGTTTTAATTAAACCCATTGTTTTTCTTCTGGCAAAAGAGGTAAGTAATTTTAGTATAGTTTAAAAATCATTTGCCTCCACAGTCTACTAAATGGTTAGTACGAAAAGTCAAGTTTTCACTCAGTTCTTAGCACGCTCCTTGCCCTCTCCTTCTATAGACCGTTAGCCAGAAAAGCAGTATCTAAAATATAGAAAGCACAGGGGACTCAAACTCAACTGCTTGCTGAAGTTAATGAAATAGACCAGATGTGGACTGTTGCAAAATGAAGTGTGCATGCCCAGTGAAAGGAGCTAGAAGCTGCTGAGCCCCAGCCTAGAGTCTTCACACTGAAATGAGAGTCTATAGTGACCAGAGTCTATCAGGGAAATCTGGAAATGCAGATCGTGAAATCTTTCCCAATCTTAATAGGTTGACAACTAATTCAAATGGGGGGGGGGAGGGACTGCTTAGCCTAAAGAAGTCTCTCCAAGGTTAACCTTCACAATAAATTATTTCTCTTATTGCCCCACCTTGTGGACAGACCATGGAAATTTCCAGGAGCTAAGGCCCAAAGAGGTTCAAAATATACCAATTAAGAAATGAATATAGACAGTTCCACCATACACAATGACAAGAGTTCACCTAAATAACCTGAAATTTTGTTCAACAGAACTACCAAACCAAATGTAACACCAGGTTTAAGAGCTTCAGGAGTTCATATGGACAGTCCAAATCAGTTCAGTTCAAACATTTAGTACCTATTAAGTACCTGGCACTAAGGATGCCAAATGAATGAGACAGCATTATGGTCATGCTCCATCAGGAAACACTCTCCCTCTATTTAACATCTGTGTCTAACCCATCCTCCTCCCACATTTCGCTCACCTTTACTTACCTTATTAGTTCCAGAAATGCACCACACATAAGCACTCTCCCATCTGGTCTTACAATCTTTACAGTGAAAATAGCCATATTTTGGTTCCAAAAACTGCAGATAAGGGGGAAAAGCCTTTTACAATCTTGGGGGGGAATGGCGGAAAGCCAGATCCTCTTTCCTCATGGCTTCATATAAAAAACAAAAAGCTTCCTTAACCTCATTCATGGCTCTTCTCAAGCCTACTACACTAATTTAGCATCTCATCTTTCATTACTCTGGGATTCTTATTGTTCCTGTCTCTCATACTTACTTTTTTTTTTATTATTTTTTTAAATTTTATTGTGTTATGTTAGTCACCATACAATACATCATTGGTTTTTGATGTGGTGATCCACGATCCATTGTGTTCGTATAACACCCAGTGCTCCATGCAGTAGTGCCCTCCTTAATACCCATCACCGGGCTAGCCCATCCCCCCACACCCCTGCCCTCTAAAACCCTCAGTTTGTTTCTTGGAGTCCATAGTCTCTCATGATTCATCTCCCCCTGATTCCCCCCCTTCATTTTTCCCTTCCTTCTCCTAACGTCCTCCATGCTATTCCTTATGTTCCACAAATAAGTGAAACCATATGATAATTGACTTTCTCTGCTTGACTTATTTCACTTAGCATAATCTCCTCCAGGGGAATGCAAGTTGGTACAGCCACTTTGGAAAACAGTGTGGAAGTTCCTCAAAAATTTAAAAATAGAGCTACCCTATGACCCAGCAACTGCACTACTGGGTATTTACCCCAAAGACACAGGTGTAGTGAAAAGAAGGGCCATAAGCACCCCAATGTTCATAGCAGCAATGTCCGCAATAGCCAAACTGTGGAAAGAGCCTAGATGCCCTTCAACAGATGAATGGATAAAGAAGATGTGGTCCATATATACAATGGAATATTACTCAGCCATCAGAAAGGATGAATACCCAACTTTTACATCAACATGGATGGGACTGGAGGAGATCCTTTTCTCATACTTTTCTAATGTTCTTTCAACAATGCCACCCGCACAATCTCCCCTGAATGAAAATCTGATCATATATTTGACAGGCTTGAAACCCCATTTTGTCTCCTCATTCCCAATAGCAGTAGCTGCCAGACTTTTGGTTTTCACATGCTTAAAGTTGGCACCCTATTTTACCAAAGTTACAAAATCTATAGGCCATGTAAAACACGTTTTCAGAACTACCTCTCCTTCATCAAGTAAAGGGAGAAAGCAAAAGAAGATTTTTGCTCTGTTGCCCCAGAAATGGAAAAGAGGAAAGAAAGGATGAGGCTAGCTGAGGACTGAGGACAGGGAGGAGAAAGTTCACCTGGAAATTGGGTTTCCTGAGCAGATCTGCTCCACCACCTCCCTGGGCCTGCTCGCTCTTCCTTTCCCGGGGACTTGAGGCATCTTCCTCCTCCAGCTCATCGTGCTGGTGAAGTTCCTCCTGCTTATCCTCCTCCGACCTAGGTGTTGGTGGTGGCTGCTGCTGCTGGCTGGCCTCAGCAGGACCCAAAAGGGCCTTCCTCTCCTGGGCTTCCTCCTCCCTCTGCAGCTGAATCAAGCCCCTGCGGCCTATCACTGGCGAATAGACTCCCCAGGGTGACAGGGGTGCCCTGTGGCCCGTGCTGCCCCAAGGGGAGCAGCTGCACAAGGTGCGAGGCCCCAGCGAGCACTGCACGGACTTGTCCACCCGTGGGCTCACCTGCACACCCACCTCCCTGGTATTGGCCTTGTAAAGCCGCAGGCTCAGGCTGGGGTTCATCTGGGAGAGAACAGCCTTAAGCTGTGCCCTCTTGTAAGGGTCCATGCAGTAGTCAGAGGCATTTGCAGGCACCAGCAACCCAGGCCTGGCCAGGAAAGTGGGGGGACCAGTGTTTCGCCTCCAGTCGGGATGTTTGTGTTCAGAGAGTCCGGGATGGCCCAAAGGCACTGCATTCCCATAGCCCTGGTACAAGCCATAGGGAACACGGACAAAGCGCTCCATCCGCTCACCCGGTACCCAGGCGCAGCACAATATCCCGGGGGGTTGTCTGTCTCCTTGTTTTGCCTTCCACCTTCATCCACCCCTTCTTTTTCCCCCTGATCGAGTTAGTGCAGGTTCATTCCAAGCTTCTCCCTTTATTTCAGATCCTGATGGGAGCTGCTGCCTATTACCCTAATTAAAGGACAGGAGATGTACCTATCTACAGAGGCCTAATTTCCACCTGATTCCTAATTGCTCTTCCCCATCTCTTCAATTCACTGTCCCTGAATCTTTTTCAAAGCTGTTTTTCATTTCTGACTTCTTATTCTCACACATGCTTTCATTAGCAAGTCATTCATGTATCCTATAGTAACTATTCTAGAGATACTGTTTTAAAGCATATAGTAAATCAAATTCAAGTAGTAAGTTATTTGAACAGCAAACCAGAAGAGTATAAGGAAGTAAGTATACTATGGCAGAGATAATGAATGTAAAGACCCTAGAACCACAGAAACAACGAGCATAACGTTATGGGGGGAGGTTTGTATATAGTGTGAGAAAATGTATTTCAGAGGGTTGTACTGTATGCCAACCGTTCTCATTAATTCACTCCTAGTGAAGATCCCTCTCCCAAAAAGGTGAAAAAAAAAGCAAATTATTTTGATTTAGAGAATAGAAATTTAATCACGGGTTAAGTATCTAAAATCAAAGGGACTTGAATTGAAACCTGGGCCTTGTTACCAGGCAAGTTACTTAACCTGGTGATTTGGTTTCCCTATCTGACAATACTAATTTATAGGATTATAAGATTTAATGTGATATCACCTATAAAACACAAAACAGAATAACTCATAAGGGTTCAGTAAGTGGTAACTATCATAAGCTTTACTATCTGTATTGGTAAGGCTTCCTGCCAAAGCTGAAGAGTATGATCAAACTAAAATGACGTCTACGTAACCCCGTAGAGACCACCCTTTTTCTAATCCAAGGCTGTTTCGCTGTTTACTGCTCAAGAGCTTTCTGGAAGCGGCAAGGTCTATGAGCAGCTCTTACTCCACACCAGTTGAAAGCTTTCTAGGTTATACAACAAACCTGAATTAAGCTTCGTGCTGCTCATGTCAGACACTGCGAATGAGAACAAATTCCCTTCTCCCACGGCGACTTGGAGAGAAGACAAGCACAAAACGAGGTGATGAGCACCCGAAGAATGTAAAGGATGCTACGGAAGCCTGCAGAGAGTAGTACCTAACATTGCAAGAGAGAGTTAAAGTGGTTTCACAATTTTTCAAGGGGGCAAACAGGCTTAAAGGGCTTGAAAACCTGCTACCTAAGAGCAACATGCGGACTAGAACTAAAGTCCTCTGGCTTCAAATCTTATCCCTTTCCACTCTGTAGACAGCACGCAGCAGGGAAGGCAGTCAGCCACTTTGGGGGACCGTTCACTCTAAGGGCAGAACAAAGTTCTTTCAAAGACCCCAGGCCCTGTCGCCCGGCGACCATCCAAACGTGAGGTGGAGCAGAGAGAAGGGGGAGGAGTCGGGGAGGATACATAGTGCGCGGCCACCCCCAGCAGCGCCGCCTCCTACTCTGAAGGCTTAGGGAGAAGAGAACAAGCACCCCAGCTCCCTCTTCACGCGGTTCCAGGCCGGACTGTCCAGCAGTAGAACAAGGACTCGGCTTTCGCCACACAACTACGCCAGCCGCCCGCCCAGAACCTGACTTCCGGGTGGCACGCACGCTGCGTGTCACGTCACGACGTCACCGCGTGACGTGTCCGGAAAGCGGGCTTTTGGCGCGAGAGTCTGAAATAAGGTCGGCGGAGGCGGAGCTGCTGGGCTCGGCGCTTTGCAGGTAGTCCCAGCCGTAGATCGCCGCGGAAAGGAGTTTGCGGGTCAGCTTTCTGATCGAAGGGCCGGTGCGGTTTTTGTCAGCCTTCTCTGGCCAAAAAGAGCTGCTCCTCCTGAGACGGTTAGTGTTGGCTGGGTGGAGACGGACGGGCCTGTCTCCCGCGGTGTGAGGCGGAGGGGGAACGCCGCTCATTCCCTGGGTGGGAGCCGCGGCCACCTGCCTACCCCCCGCCCCCACCCCGGTCTCTGTCTGCCTCGCATCCACTGGGAGAAAGGGCGGAAGGTTCGGCCCCTCGGTTAAGCAAACTCGAGCCCCGCCCCTTCCCTGGAACTCCGCTCCCCAACTTTGCGCCCCGCCAGCCGCCCAGGGGTTGCCCTTTAGCTGCCCCAGATGTCCCACTCTGAAATTTCCTTAATACGGTGAAGTTACTTTAACGGAATATTGTAATTTTAGACGTGTTTCACAGCTCCTGACACACTGTATCTGCCTTACTTAACCCCCAGGCAATTGCCGTATTACGAAGATTGACTGATTTGACATTGTTAAAATATATTTATCTCTAATAGGACTGCTCGTTGACTGTGCACCCCCTAGCCACACGTAACTAGTTAATTAAAATTAATAATATTTATAATTCTGTTCTTGAGTCATACTTGCCATGTTTCAAATGCTTGATGTGGCTAGTGGCTACTGTATCGGGCAGCACAAATACAGAATGCTCCCATGATCGCAGTGAGTTCGATTATTGTCCCAAAAGATAGGGCCGAGGTAAATAAACAATGTAACTTTAAGCAAGTTTACCTGTTTCTGATCTTACCTCAGAGTCGGTTAACAAGGACTGCATTCCTGTGAAGTGTATTTTGGTGTTGTCTTTTGCAGAGTTATTTACCAAGCATTGGAGTAATATTGTAGATAAAAATGCCTATTGGAGGCAAAGAGAGGCCGACTTTTTTTGAAATTTTTAAGACGCGGTGCAGTGAAGCAGGTATTGACAAATTTTATATACATCGATCATTTACGTTGAGAAAATGTTTTCAGAAAAATATGTAACTGTGCATGCTTGCTGAGAAGAATCCAATACGTAACGTTTTTGTTTTCACTACAAACTTCCGTATGGGGTCACAAATCCAGTTAAGAAAATGATAATATACAGTTAACGAAATGATAAGTATAGAACACTGGGGATAAAGAAGAGACTGGCCTTTTGATTAGCAGTAGGAAGAATTGTTTTTAAAGCACAGAACTATTAGCAAATCTGAAGCATTGGTATGTATATCAGAAGTTGTCAAACTTTAGTCTCGGTACTCCTTACACTCTTGAAAATGATTGAGAACCTTAAAGAGTTTTTGTTTATGTAGGCTACGGTATAGAAATGAAAACTAAGAATTTTTAAAGATGTTTATTAATTCACTTAAAAATAATAAATCCATTGCATATTAACACAAATAAACATTTTTATGAAAAATAACTCCCCCCCCCCCCAAAAAAAAAGAAGACTGGCACTGTTTTTACAATTTTGCGGTTCTCTTTAATATCTGGCTTAGTAGAAGATAGCTGGATTCTCATACCAATTTCTGCCTTTAATGTGTTGCAGTATAGTCTTTTGGTAGAAGTATACAAGTAAAAGCCAGCCTCACACAACAATGTAGTTGAAAAAAGGAGTATTTTAATAGTCTTCAGTTAATTGTGGGTAACTTTGATAATATACCAAACTTGACAAGTGGTAGTTTTAAGAGTTGCAGTATGGAATGGGAAACCGTATTATCATGAATTTTTCATTCCCTTTGTTACATTTAATTCTATTTGTCTTTCTTGCACTTTGAATAAATCTTTTATCTGTGTTGTAACATCAGACACTGATCATTTGGAAAATGTCAGTGTTCTGAATTACACAGATTCCATATATTGACACAAACTAAAAATTGTATTTTATGTATTAAACTATATAATTAATTATTTAATTAATTTAAGTTAATTATTCCATATATTGACACATTAATATTAAATTATAAAATTATATTTTATGTATTAAACTATAAAAATTACATTCATTAATTAGCTGATCTCAGAAAAGTCTTTTAAGATTAGGAAGATATCAAGTTTACAAAGGCTAATAAAGTTTAACAAAATTCTAATTCCCATTTAAAACCTCCTATCTGGGGGCGCCTAGGTGGCTCAGTCGGTTAAGCGTCCGACTCTTGATCTCAGCTCAGGCCTTCATCTCAGAGTCATGAGTTCAAGCCCCACATTGGACTCTGCACTGGGCATGGAGCCTACTTTAAAAATTTTTTTAAAAATAAAAGCTCCTATTTTATCATTGGCAGCAAACTTTTTTCTGCAGTGACAGGCTAACTTCATTTTCAAGAAAATGTCTACCAAATCACCCAACTCAAAATGACTTGTTAGTTGTTCTTTCTACTAAAAATGGCTTTCCGTGAAAAAAGTGCTAATTCAGCTAACTTGTAATGAGTGCTTTTTTAGACAACTATGGTACTTAAATATACAAAAATGCTTTATGCATACTTTCCATTTTGTCATAGAGAATATTAAAAAGATGTGCTCAAGAGTTGGGCTTTATAAAACTAATTTTTACTGCTTCATTAATATTTTAAGTTAGACTGGCTTTTTGGTTTTGTTTTTGAGAAGTGCATGATGTGAATGCAATTACTAGCACAGTTTATTGCCACTGCCTTGACTCATGCAAAGATGTCATCAGTTTTACCTACCAGGGTTGCAAATGTCAACATGGTGAAAAAGAGAAACAGTGCCCTAGTATGATTATGAAAATAGTTTTTACCTTATGGACCTCCTGAAATTGTCTTGGGGACCTCAGCCCCTGCCACAGTCCACAGACCACACACTGAAAATCAGTACTTTAAGGGTGGATAGATCATAATAGAAGTTTTGTCATTTCTCTTTAACAAGAACTCTTTTTATTCCATTTTATTTGAGTCTACATGTTCCTGTACCTATAGATTTATCACATCCATTTATATTGTCTTTGTAATTAAATTTTATCTGTGGAATGCCTTCTTATTATGAATGACTTTTGTCTCCGAATCATGAATATAAGAGAAAGAAAATTTCAGAAAAGCTAGCTAATGTAGCTAGGAGCAATCACCTTGTAATTTTTGTAAACTCTTGTTATACCTCGCTACAGATTGAA
Source organism: Neomonachus schauinslandi (assembly GCF_002201575.2). Taxonomy (NCBI): domain Eukaryota; kingdom Metazoa; phylum Chordata; class Mammalia; order Carnivora; family Phocidae; genus Neomonachus; species Neomonachus schauinslandi. The sequence continues at coordinate 69,268,270 of NC_058405.1, read as the reverse complement.
AGGAGAATAGGTTAATGATCTTGTTTAATTAATATGCTTTAACAAAAGTAATCTACAGTCAAAATCTCAAGCATCCTTTTCTTTATTATGATTTTTACAGACCCATGAACTTACCTGTCACTGATTAAAACCAAGATGGAATTTTTCTTTTTCTTACAGATTTAGGACCAATAAGTCTTAATTGGTTTGAAGAACTTTCTTTAGAAGCTCCACCCTATAATTCTGAACCCACAGAAGAATCTGGGTATAAAATCAGTTATGAACCAAACCTATTTAAAACACCACAAAGGAAAACTTATCATCAGTTGGCTTCAACTCCAGTAATATTCAGAGAGCAAAGTCTAATTGTGCCAATGTACCAACAATCTCCTTTAAAAGAATTAGATAAATACAGGTTAGACTCAGGTAAGTAATGTGGTACAGTAAACTAGGGAAAAACATGAACCAGAAATTCAGACAAACCTATGTTAAAACTCCCAGCTCTATTGTTAATTGTGTCATGTTGGTCAAATCAACCTCTTCTCACTTTCCCACCTGGAAAATGGAGATGGTGAACATAATGTCTGATAAGTTTGGATTAAATAAAATAATGTGGGTACTTAGTAAGTACTCCTTTTCCTCCCTCCTTTGATTAATATATCCTGCCTAGTGAGATTTGTTAAATTATGTCTTTCCTATACCAAAAAAAAGTAGGCCTTGTTTTGATGTTAATTAAATAAACTCTATTTCTACAGGTTATCACAGGGCAGAGAAGGTTATTTTTATCAATTTTCTTTAAATGTCTTTTGACTTGGTAGCTGTTTCCCTGGCATACATGCCAGATATTCCAATCAATCATGTAATAAGAGTACATAGCCATTCAACTGTTTATTACTTCAAGTGACATTCTCCCTTTCTTTGGAGTATGACTCTAAAGGGGAATTAACAGTAGACAGAGAACAGTCTAAGATTGAATGTGGTACGTGTGAAAAGCAAAGTACAAAAAGTACAATGAGAGTTGAGAAGAAAGAGCATAAATAGGTTTGGGAGGAATTAGAGAGTGATTCATTTGAATTAAACCTTGAAGGATAGGTGAGATTCAAATTTGAAGATGGCATAGAGTAATGATGTACAAGGCCAAGGGGAAAACATGAGGAAGAAGATATAGGTTGTTAAGAGAATGTTAAATAATTCAGATTGTTTGGAATGTTGCATGTCTAAAAGGGACCAATAAACTTAAGGCTAAAAAGAGCACAAAGAGCCAGGTATTGAATGCCAGACTTAAAAAACTGAATTTGATAGGTTGTTGAGCAGAAAAATCCCATGTAAGTTTGATCATGCTACGTCCTGCCTCAAACCTTTGATTACCTCCTTTTGCCTTCATGATAATATCTTAACTCCTTAATATGACTTACAAGGTTCTTTATAATCTGGTCTCTCACACCTCCTGCCATAATCCCCCTCTCACCCATCCTCAATTTGCCATTCATTCATACTGAATTTCTTTTTGAAACCACCTTGCTCTTTGGCTCCTTATATACTTCTGCCTACCTTTTTATCTAGCTAATTCACGCTCATCTTTCAGGTCTTGACGTATCTCTCTGCTTCTGGGCAGTTTTCCCTGTCACGCTCATTTAGCTTCTAATGGAGGAGACTTCTATAAGCAGTTATAGTGGAATAAATGCTATGAAAAAGGAAATTCATGGTACTAGAAAATGCATACACAAAGAGGATATAGGTAATGGGCAAAGGTTTTCTTGTATGTTGTTGGATACCAAGTGGCATACAAAGTGACTATTCAGTAAAAATTTATAGAATAAATGACTGTTTTGTTTTAGAAAGCCTAATAACTGCGGCACCTGGCTGGCTTCGTCAGTTAAGCATCCGACTCTTGATTTCAGCTCAGGTCATGATCTCAGGGTCCTGGGATCAATCCTGGAGTCGGCCTCCGTGCTCAGCAGGGAGTCTGCTTGAGGATTCTCTCTCTCTCCCTCTGCCCCTCCCCCAGCTCAAAGGCACTTGCACACACACTCTCTCTCTCTAAAATAAATAAGTAAATCCTTAAAAAAAAAAAGAAAGCCTAATAACTGGCAACCATCTTTGGAGATGTGTTTTCAAAATGTGATGCCTGGATCATGAGAATCTCCTGAAGTGCTAAATGAAAGGAAAGATTTCAGGCCCTATTCTGAATCTACTAAATGAGGAATCTCTAGAAATAAAACTTATAAGTCTACATTTTAAACTAATCAGGTGATTCTCATGGAAACAAAGACTGAAGGCAGGGAGATCAATTAGACATAATGGTCCAGGTGGTAGGGGGCCAAGTGCCTGAATTAGAGTAATGGTAGTGAAAGTGGATATGAGAGAGAGAAACTGTAAGACCCCACAGTAGCCTAGACCTGGAGATTTCAAAGAAAGGATCAAATCACAGGTTTAGAGCATAACTAAGAATATAATGATGACATTCATAGACACTGTAAGCACTGGAGGTAAAACAGGTTTTACCTGTTTAGAGGGAAAAAGTGTCAGGGCGTCTGGGTGGCTCAGTTGTTTAAGCATCTGCCTTCGGCTCAGGTCATGATCCCAGGGTCCTGGGATCAAGTCCCACATCGGGTTCCCTGCTCAGTGGGGACCCTGCCTCTGCCTCTCTCTCTCTCTCTCTCATGAAAAAATAAAATATTTTAAAAAAGGAAAATGCTTGAAAGGATGAAAAAAAAATAGGTTGAGTTTTGGACTGCAGTTTGGGACAGTAATAGGGTGTTAAGGTGATGTCCCGAAGGCTTTGGGGAATACAAGACTGAAACTAATGAAAGAATACAGGCAGGAGAGAAAGCTATAGGAACCAACTATCTATTTGGAAAGTGATAAAGTCATCACACGTAGGTGAGGAAACTGATTATGATGAGGCCTAGGATAGAGCCTTAAAGAATATTTAGCAGATGAAATGCAGAACACAGAAAAGGGAATCGTTCATTCAATATTCCATGCTTACTTTGTGCCTGGCAACTTGCTAGGCGTTAAGGATACAAACATGAATAGATGGCTTTTGACTTTTCGGAACTCAGTCTTGTATGGGACAAAATACATAAATAAATACACTGGTGTAGTATATGCTATAATAGGAACATATGCAAAGTGCTATGTTGTGGGCATAGTAAAGGGAGCAGCCATCTATTTTTTTTTTTTTTTAAAGATTTTATTTATTTGACAGAGACACAGCGAGAGAGGGAACACAAGCAGGGGGAGTGGCAGAAGGAGAAGCAGGCTTCCCGCGGAGCAGGGAGCCTGATGTTGGGCTCTATCCCAGGACCCTGGGATGATGACCTGAGCCTAAGGCAGCCGCTTAACTGACTGAGCCACCCAGGCGCCCCGCAGCCATCTATTTTAATGTGCTCAGGAAAAGCTTAGTAAACCAGTTTATGCTGAATCTACTGAATCTTGAAAGACCTACCTAGAATCACTGGTTTATTCTCTAATTTAACTTGTTGGAATTGGTCTGTCTATAATTAGGGAAGGAATGGAATGAATAAATAAGGCTACTCTGGACTTGCTGCAAAGGAATTAAATTTTTTAAGGTTGTAGTGCATAAATAATTCTGACTGTAGTTTCCTGATACCTTTTGTTTTTGTTTAGTTTAAATTCAATATTAAAATGTAAGACTTAAGCTGTTTTTTAACCTACTTGTTTAGTTCTAACATCTATTGTTTTTTTAAAAAGAATTATCCCTAAAGTTTCATAAGGAAATGTGCTATTTCTTCTTCTCAGCAGTCCTTACTTCTGCATAAAATCATCTGGGGAGTTTATCTCTCCATTATTCAGCCTATTTATGAGATTCTCAGGTTACTTGGGAAATGTTTATTTGGGTATGAACTTATTTTTGCCTGGTTCATTTTTTTACTTTTTATTTTTTACATTTGGGTTTTTCATTACTAAGCCAGTACTGATACTTTATTATTAACTGAAGTCGTTTGTTTACATTAGGGTTCATTCTCTGTATCGGTCTATGGATTTTGACAATTATAAAACATCATGTATACACCATTACAGTATCCTACAAATCCTAAAAATCCCTTGTGTCCCACCTATTCACAGCCCCCTCACCCACCCAACCCTGGCCACCACTGATTTTTTTTGTTGTCTATAGTCTTGTCTTTTCCAAAATGTCATATAGTTGGAATCATAGAGTATATAGCCTTTTCAGGCTAGCTTCTTTTACTTAGCAATATAAGTTTCCTCTACATCATTTCGTGGTTTGATACCTCATTTTTTTTGTTTGTTTGTATGGTTTTAAAGATTTTATTTATTTATTTGAGAGAGAGCACGAGTTGGGGGAGGGGCAGAGGGAGAGGGAGAAGCAGACTCCCTGCTGAGCGCAAAGCTGGAAACAGGGCTTGCTCACTTCCACACCCTGGAGATCATGACCTGAGCCAAAGTCAGACGCTTAACTGACTGAGCCACCCAGGCGCCCCATATCTCGTTTCTTTTTATCACTGAATAATGCTGTATATGGATATACCAGTTTGTTTATCTGTTCACCTACTGAAGAACATCTTGGTTGCTTCCAAGTTTTGGCAGTTATAAATAAAACTGCTGTATCATGTACAGGTTTTTGTGTGGACCTAAGTTTTCAACTCATTTGGGAAAATACCAAGGAATATGACTGCTGGATCTTATGGTAGGAATATGTTTACTTTTGTAAGAAACTGCAAATTGAATTCCAAAGTGGCCGCATCATTTTGCTTTTCCATCAACAGTGAATGAGAGTTTTTCTTGTTCCAAGACCTCATCAGCATTTGGTGTTGTCTTTGTTTTGGACTTTAGCCATTCTATTATAAGTGTGTGTAATAGTAGCTCATTGTTTGGTTTATTTAACTGCAGGGTTTTTCTTCCTGATTAAGATCTTTGTTAAAGTGAACGGGGAAAAGGTGAAATTTTTAAAAATACATTTAGATACTTTTCAGTATCTTTAACTAAAAGTGTCGTAAGAGAAGGAGGTTGTATATTTTGTCAAAATGGGGTTTTTAACTCACATGTATATTTGGCTTATTAGTGATTATGTCTATTTCCTGTTACTTGAGAAATAAAAATATAATGCAGTGTTTTGTCTGTGCTACTACAAATAGTTCTCAGTTTGTTCTTTGCCTTATTTTATTAACACTGATATGACTTATTTTTCCCAAAACTTTTTTAAGTTGGAGATTATAGGATCAGTTAAAGAACCCGTTGTTTTAAAGCAATTTTTACGAGTAATAATAAGTGCCTTGAATGCCATATTTGTGATACAGAAAATAGGAATATTGAAAAACTATAAATGGGATTTGATAGAGCCACATATAGCTTTAGAAGCCCTGTCTGAGCATTATTGCTTAGAAAGTAGAGGTGTTCAACAAGTATTTTCTAATCATTGCTAATTCATTCAGCCAGGAATTGTGGCATGACTGTAACATCAGACATTGATTGTAGTTGCTAAGGATACAATGATAAATAAGACAAGATCCCTACCTCAAGGAGCTCACATTCTAGGAGGGGAAGCAGGAATGGTGTATGATAAACTCTGTGGGTACATATGGTGGCAGCAATCACTTAATCTCATGTTAGGGACCACTAAATTTTTCCAGAGGAGGCGGTTTCAAAATGGAAGCCTGAAAGAGGATATTCCAGGTCAAGAGAAATAGAGAGAAATAGTTTGTACAAAGGCCTAGAGCGAAAGAGTGCATTCATACAGGATATGCAAGTGGTTGGGTATAGCTGAAAAGTAGAATGTGAAAGAATGTCGTAGAAATTGAGAAGTCAGATCATGAAAGTCCTTGTTACTTGGGAGGTTTTTTTGTTTGTTTGTTTGGGGGAGTGGGGGTTGGAGTTTGAGCCTGATCTTGAGAACAAGATCTTGAAAGGTTTTCAGCAGAAGATCAGATTTGGTACCTTGGTAGGTTTTTAGTAAATGTCTTTTTCTTTACTCTTAGCCTCCATGATACCATAGTGCATGTGACTTAATCATAGGACATACAACATTCTGTTCTGTATTCCACTTCTGTGGAATTTCAAAAAATTTCTCCTGCTATATTATGAACTCTTTGAAGTTAAAGCTGTCTTGAATTGTATTTCCCAAAGTGTCTTATGTATATTATATACTTGTTGAATGGGGGCAGACATCCTTTGAGACATCCCCTTTTGGCAGGAATCAGCAAACTGAGAAACCAGTTCAGACTAAACTCTGTATATATTCTCCTTCCCAGTATAGATGAGACTTTTTGTTTTTAAATACTTCTAGAGATGGGGCTCCTGGGTGGCTCAGTTAAGCATCTGACGTTGGCTCAGGTCATGATCTCCAGGGTCCTGGGAGGGATCAAGTCCAGTGTTCAGCTCTGCGCTCAGCAGGGAGTCTGCTTCTCCCTCTCCCTCTGCTCCTCCCCCTGCTTGTGCTTGCTCTCTTTCTCTCAAATAATAAAATCTTCAAAAAAATAAAAAATAAAAATACTTTCAGAGAATGAAAATTCACAATCCAGAGCATATATATCCTCACTGAATTATTGTACTGTTTCAGGAAAGGATATTACCAATAGTAAACATAAAAGTTGTTGCACAAGGAAGTCTAAAATGGATCAAACAAATGATGTTACCAGCCCACCTCTAAATTCTTGTCTTAGTGAAAGGTATGATGTGTTATGTTAAAATATTTAAATGAAACCTTTTCCTCCATATGCTATTTGTTTTATAGAAATGCATCTAATTTTCATGCTAGTATTTTGACTAAGAGCCTGAAAGAGAATCTTCTATTTTTAAATAATCTCCTTTTAGGTTGAGTCCTTTAATACAATAATTTTTACATTAGAAACATTTACTTTGTTTTTCTTATAATTTTGAATTCATTGGTTTCTGTTTATAGTCTATGAAGTTTTTGAGTTACAAAAATGATGAAAAGCAACACCCTTGAAATAGCTTAAAATAAATTATTTGTGTACTCTGAATCGTTTGAGAGAATATGATGCTTTTATAGATTCACTTTACATAATTTTTAAATTCAAAACATACAGTTCCTAGGAGCTGAAATTTTTGAGTACTTTATACATTACTTTTAGTGGACATTTTAAATATAATTTAGTAGTTAATTCTTTATGAGATGTTTGCTTTTTAAAAAGTAACAAAATACTACAAAGTAGTATAAGTCTAATAATTGATGTGACTGAGAATCCTTTTTTTCAATAAGATTAATATTTTGTTTCTTCTTGCCATTTCTTTTATCTTTGAATAATCTGAAGGATTTGTGTTTGTTTTGTTTTGTTTTTTGTTTTAGTCCTGTTCTACGATGTGCACATATAACACCGCAAAGAGAGAAGTCGGGTATGATTAAAAACAAGGCTTTTTATTTCTAAAATACTCTTAAATTTTAATAAATATAAAACTTAGTAATTTTCCCCTCATTTTACCCCCAGTGGTATGTGGAAGCTTATTTCATACACCGAAGCTTATGAAGGTAAATATTCTGCCTGGTTTATTTTTATTGTGTAGTAATTGAGAATTTGACAACAGTCTCCTACTTTTGCCCTGAGATTTACAAATATGTACCTACAATCTCATGTAGGCATTCAGTAAATGGTAAATGAAAAAAATACTCTTACTCGTTAGTGCATTTCTGTGAAATAAATATTTTCTTTATTTCCAGGGTCAGACACCGAAACGTATTTCTGAAAGTCTAGGAGCTGAGGTGGATCCTGATATGTCTTGGTCAAGTTCTTTAGCCACACCACCAACCCTTAGTTCTACTGTGCTAATAGGTAATAATAGCAAATGAGTATTAATGTAAGACGGTAGATGACATTAATATAGTATCATCTCTAAGGCTTCTGACAAAAAGACTATATGAAAAGATAAGTAGTAATTAGATTAGATAATACTATCTTTGAGAAGTGTGTTAGTAGTTCAGGATAATTCTACTTAGTGTAGGTTGGGACAAATCACAAGTACATTAAGTGGTGTTCTATGAGTGGTATTCTGTAGGAGTCCATTTATAGGCAAACCAGGATTTTTAAAATTACTATTTTAGCAAAAATAAATTCAATTTTGATTTCTCTTTGGCTGGGAATTTAACTTTGTTTTTTGTTGTTGTTGCTTAGATGAAATAACAGAGGTAAAAGCATGTTAAAAAGTAAGAAATATTTAACATAAAATATACTTTTAGACAGTATTATTATCTAAATAAATGCTAAAGTCTACAAGCTTTATCTTTTAAATCATGACCCCATAGCTCCATCTGATTTCCTAAGTCTTTATGGATAGTATCACCTAAAGTCAGGGTCATCAAACCAGTTTCTTAGAAGCACCTTATGAGTGGTACTAAGGAATTGAATGTACCTTATGTTGATTGACGTTTCTAATTACCATACTTGAGTCAATTCATTTTGTTTCAAATGCACCATTTACTGAAGTAGTATATGTGTCTTGTCTGACCAAAAAATACGTAAGTTTTCACATTAGTGTATGGTATATAATACCATATAGATAAATTGAATTTTTTTTTATAGTCAGAGATGAGGAAGCATCTGCAGCTGTATTTCCTAATGACACTACTGCCGTAAGTAAATATGACAACTTGATTATGCTGTTGCAGTTGCTTACAATTTTAGAATGCCTTGAAAAATTATTTATCTTGCATTTTTTCATTCCTTAATTTATGACTTATCTAAGCCTTTGAGAAGGTCTCTAAGCCTGATCCTATATTTGATTTGACTTCATATGAAGTAATTCTGTCTCTAAGTTGAATATAAATGCATAGTGAGAGTTTTTATACTAGTGACTTTAAAATATAACTTTTGCAGACTTTTAAAAGCTGTTTTTCTAACCATGATGAAAGTCTGAAGAAAAATGATAGGTTTATCCCTTCTGGGCCAGACAAAGAAAACAAAAATCAAAGAGAAGCTAAAAGTCAAGGTAAGTCCTTCTGTTTAACTGAACTGCTATTTTTAACTGACATCACTGAAGTATTGCTCTTCCTTTCTTGGAGAGAAAATACATTGCTTTTCCTTCTTAATTACTGAACATACTGTGCATAGAAGCTAACTTGATTTATTTTTTCAAAATATTTATTTGAGAAAGGGAGGGAGGGAGAGAGAGGGGCAGAGGGAGAGGAGCAAGCAGACTCCCTGCGGAGCAAGAAGCCCAAAGCAGGGCTTGATCCCAGGACCCTGAGATCATGACCTGAGGCAAAGTCAGATGCTCAGCTGAGTCACCCGACGTGCCCTGAAGCTAACTTGATTTAAATGAAAATGTTTAATCATGGTAAGATAATACCATTCAAGATGCTGTTGTAGGGGCAACTGGGTGGCTCAGTCAGTTGGGCATCCGCCTCTTGGTTTCGGCTCAGGTCATGATCTCCTGATCATGACCTGATGGTCCTGGGATCCAGTCCTGTGTTGGACTCAGCAGGGAATCTCCATCTCTTTCTCTCCCCCTGCCCCTCCCCCGGCTCGTGTATACTCTTTCTGTCAAATAAATAAATAAATCTTAAAAAAAAAAAAGATGCTATTGTGACATAAAAAAACCTACAACTCAGACCTTACAGAGATAAGAATATAACTAGTATTCAACAAAATGTGAAGGTCTTATTTTCTAATTAGAAAGTAATTAGGGTTTCATGGGTATCAAAAGTTACCTAATCAGATCATTGGAATTTTGCATTTTTGGGGGCACCTGGGTGGCTCAGTCAGTTAAGCATCTGCCTTCAGCTCAGATCATGACCCCAGGGTCCTGGGATAGAGCCCCACGTCGGGCTCCCTGCTCAGTGGAGAGCCTGCTTCTCCCTCTCCCTCTGCCCCTTCCCCTGCTTGTGCTCTCTCTGTCTCACTCACTCTCCCTCTCTATCTCAAATAAATAAATAAAATCTTCAAAAAAAAAAGAAATATTGCATTTTTCTCTCTATCTCAAATAAATAAGATCTTTAAAAAAAAAAGGAATATTGCATTTTTCTTAGTATGTGTGTGTGTCTGTGTAAATGTGTAGGACTGAATAACTGTGTATATGTGTGTGTGTGTAAAATTGTATTTTACTCTGTTATTGTAGGGCCACAAATTTTTTTTTAGATTTGTTTATTTTAGAGAAAGAGAGAGCATGGGGGGGTGTAGGGAGGGGCAAGGAAGAGGGAGAGAGAATCCCAAGCAGACTCCTGATGTGGAGCTCCATCTCAGGACCCTCAGATCACGACTTGAGCCAAAATCAAGAGCTGGATGCTTAACCGACTGCACCATCCAGGTGCCCCAGGCCACAAAATTAATTTGGAACATCTGGTTTGATAAATCTTAGAATGTTAAATTGCATATATATAGTAAGATTGAGTTTTAATTGTGTAGAGCTGATAAAGGTTATTAGGACCTGGCGTATGAGTAAAAGGCTTTGGGGACATTGGAATCAATCTTTACCAGAAGAACAGTAGAAGAGTGGCACTCCCTCCCTCTCCCCTCCCCCCAAAAAAGCTGGCACTCAGGATAACCCTTTAAATACTACCTTATGTGTTATTTAGTATATACTATTTCTATGAGAGAGGTTGCAAGAATAGTATAAATTATATGACTGTATTTTGAAATGTTATTATTATGCTTCTGTTTTAAATTTTAACAGGTTTGGGGAAAATGTTAGGGAATTCATTTGGTAAAGTAAATAGCTGCAAAGACCATTTTGGAAAGTCAACACCAAATGTCCTAAAAGATGAAGTACATGAAACAGTTGCAGATGTTTCTGAAGAAGATAGTTTTTCATTATGTGTTCCTAAATATAAAACAAGAAATCTACCAAAAATAAAAACTAGCAAGACTAGGAAAAATATTTTCAGTGAAACAAAATGTGAAGAAGCTAAAAAGCAAATGAAAGAAGATAAACATTCATTTTTATCTGAAATGGAACCAAATGACAGTGATCCATTAGATTGGAATGTAACAAATCAGAAGCCCTTTGGGAATGGAAGTGAGAAAATCTCCAAGGAAGTTGTACCGTCTTCAGCCTCTGAATGGCCCCACCTAACTCTCTCAGGTCTAAGTGGAACCCAGATGGAGAAAACACCTCTACTGCATATTTCTTCTTGTGACCAAAATAATTCAGAAAAAGACTTCACAATCACAGAGAAAGAAAGCACCAACTTTATAACTTTGGAAAATTCTTTGCCACAGATTTCAAGTGTACCAAAGTATTCAGAGATGACATTAAAAGAGGAAACAGTGGTAAATAAGATAGATGAAGGGCAGTGTCTTGGATCCCATGAAGATTCCATTCCTTCAGTAAAGCAAGCAATATCTGAAACTACTCTAATAGCTTCTCCACATCAGGGTATCAGAAAGTCTATATTCAGAATAAGAGAATCACCTGAAGAGACGTCCAGTGCAGTGTTCTCAAATAATATGACTGATCCAAACTCTAAAGAAGAACCTGAAGCCCCTGAAAGTGGATTGGAAAAACATACTATTTGCTCACAGAAAGAGGATTCTTTAGGTTCAATTGATAATGGAAGCTGGCCAGCCACTCTCAAACATACTTCTGTAGCTTTGAAGAATTCGGGTTTAATATCCACTTTGAAAAAGAAAACAAAGAAGTTTATTTATGTTATAAATGATGAAACATCTTATCAAGGACTGAAAACGCAGAAAGACCAGGAATCGGGACTAACCAACCATTCGGCCGTATTTGAAGCAAACGCTTTTGAAGGACCACTGACATTTACAAATGCTGATTCAGGTACCTCTGTTTGGGTGTGTGAGTGAGAGAGAATGGTGCATATAGTTTTATGCATGGTGACAAGTTCTCTTATTTGAGTATGTGTCTCTTTCTTTAATCTTTCTAAAAAATATACTGCCTGCTTTCCTTCTTTAGTTTCTTTTTTGGTTTTCCGTCTGTGGTTTTTTGGTTTTTTAAAATGTCTATATCTTATAGACATTTTAGTGTGAGGCAATGTCTACAGGCATTGTTTGGGCCTTTGATTACCAGTGTTCAAAATCAAAATGATTTGTTGGATCAGTTTGCATAGTATATGTACAATCCACTCTTGAGACAGAGCATGTGATTCATAAGAATCAAGAATTTGACTACTACTGCTTTAATTTTATTATATGCAAATTTGACAATTCTATAAATATATTGTGCTATTTACTGTATATTCTCTAAGTCTTGTAAAAAAATAGAAAAGAAAAGCTAATAGCTAGCTAAGTTTAATGTAAGCCAGTTATAAAATAAAAGTGATTTTTGTTGTTACATAGTTTTCTTAAATATTTAGAGATTATTTAGAGTTATTACTGTATCTCTGGGTGTCAGAGTGTACACAGTGAAAGTCAGTTTTTATTTGAGCAACGATTCCTTTATTAGTAACTAAATTGTATGTCAAAAAGATGATTTCATATTCCTTTGAGAAGATTTTAGTGGGTGGAATATCTGTGAATAATAGGTTTGGTAGAACTGGAGTACAGAGGGACTGTTTGAGATTTGGGTTAATTTCCAGAGAAAAATGTTTGGCACTGTGTATGTCAGAATTAAAATCAATGAAAGAACTAATATGTAGTGGTGGTCACTGATTAAATAAAATGAGATTAATAATTTTGATTTGCTAATTAGGGAATTCAGAGGGTTGAAAAATTAACTCCGAGCAGTTTAACTCATTTGCCTTTATAATTGAGATCAGGTCATCCTTCAGGCCTTTCATCTGTAGAATCTGTTTTTTAAAATTGATTTTTGGGGGCGCCTGGGTGGCTCAGTTGTTAAGCGTCTGCCTTCGGCTCAGGTAGTGATCCCAGGGTGCTGGGATCGAGCCCCCATTGGGCTCCCTGCTCGGCAGAAGCCTGCTTCTCCCTCTCCCACTCCCCCTGCTTGTGTTCCCTCTCTCACTGTGTCTCTGTCAAAAAAATAAATAAAATCTTTAAAAATAAAAAACTAAAAATTGCTTTTTGGAGGGGGTACCTGGGTGGCTCAGTTGGTTAAGCATCTGACTTTGGCTCAGGTCATGATCTTGGGGTCTTGGGATCAAGCCCTGCGTCAGGTTCCCCATTCAGCAGCGAGTCTGTTTCTACCTCTTCCACTGACCCTCCCCCTGACTCATGCACGCATGCAGGTGCACGCATGCTCTCTCTCTCGCGCCCGCTAGCTCACTCTTGCTCTCACCCTCACTGTCTCTCAAATAAATAAAATCTTTAAAAAATAAAAGTTGATTTTCTTCAATATAAAAGACTAAATTATCTAAAGGAAGTGATTACTTTTCTAATTCCTTTCCTTTGCCTTGCTTTTTTATCTGCTATTACACCCATATTAGCAATGAATTTTTTCCCATTTTATTTTCAGTAAAACTACTTTGTATTTTACTTATGGTAGCTAGCTGCTTTCTTGAACTACATACTAATTTTGATTGAATTGATACATGTTAGAAAGAAATACTAAGTCCTATTTATCTTTAGTTGGAAAATGTAATAACTTGAAATAGAGAATATTTAGAATTCTTTGTTTTAAGCCTGACATTCACTTCTCACTTTTCATGTAATTCTTGTTTTAGGTACTACTTTTTTTACTTAGTGGAAAATACTTAGTGAATGTGATTGATGGCACTTTAATTTAATTTTGTCACTTTGTGTCTTCATGCTTAGGTTTATCACATTCTTCTTCTATCAGAAAAAACTGTTTACAGAATGATTCTGAAGAACCAACTGTGTCTTTAGCCAGCTCTTTTGGGACAATTCTGAGAAAAGTTTCCAATAATGGAACCAGTTCTAATAATAAAACAGTACCTCAGGATCTTGATTATAAAGAAACAAAAATTAATAAGGAAAAACTGCAGTCATTTATAACCACAGAAACTGATTGTCTGTCATCCTTGCAGGAAGAACCCTGTGAAGATGATGCAAAAAGTCAAAGAGTTTCAGATATAAAAGAAAAGGTCTTGCCTGCAGTAAGTCACCCTCCTGTGCCACATTCAGAAGTGGAAGGTGGTGGTATTCACTTTCAATCTCCGGAAAGCTTTTCATCTGACCATGGTAATACCAGTCTGTTAACTCCTAGCTCCAGGGATCCTCCATCAAACCCGGTCATGATCTCTAGAGGAAAAGAATCATATAAAATGTCAGAGAAACTAAAATGTAAGAATCATGAAGCTGGTTTTGAATTAACCAAAAATATTTCCATGGAAAATAATCAAGAAATACATGTTTTAAATGCAAATTCTAAAAATGCTAAGCTGTTGTCAACTGAAAAATATGTAACAGTAGCATCCCCTTCAATGAAGGTACAATTCAACCAAAATGCAAATCTCACTGCAATCCAAAAAGACCAAAAAGAAGCTACTTTAATTTCAAAAATAGCTGTCAGTCCAAACTCTGAAGAACTTTTCCCAGATGATAATTTTGTCTTAGAGATAACTGATGAAAGTAATATTTCTGGTTTAGGAAATATTAAGGAACTTCATGATTCAGACCTCTGTTGTGTAAGAGAACCTGTTCTCAAGAACTCTACCACGGTGGTGTATACAGACATAGATGACAAACAAGCGACCAAAGTGTCGATTATGAAAGACTTTGATTCATCAAACATAGATGATCTTACAGAAAAGAACAGAAATAGCATAAAGCAGCAACTAAAAATGACTCCAGATCAAGATTCAAAATCAGATATCACCTTGGATATAGTTAGGAAATCAAATGGAAATAATGATTACATGAATAATTGGTCAAAACTGTCAGATCCAATTTCAAATCACAGTTTTGGAAATGGCTTCAGAACAGCTTCTAATAAAGAGATAAAACTCTCGGAACACAACATTAGGAAAAGTAAAATGCTCTTCAAAGATATTGAAGAACGTTATCCTACTAACTTAGCATGTATTGAAATTGTAAATACCTCATCATTAGAAAGTCAAAAGAAATTAAGCAAACCTCTTGCACTTGATCCACAGTCAATTAATAGTGTATCTGGGTTTGTGCAGAGTAGCATATATGTTTCTAATAGTGAAAGTGGTCACACAGCTCCTCCAACTTTAAAGCGAGATTTTAATTTAAATCATAATTTAACACCTAGCCAAAAGGCAGAAATTACAGAACTTTCTACTATTTTGGAAGAATCAGGAAGTCAGTTTGAATTTACACAGTTTAGAAAACCAAGCCACATAATACAGAAAAATCCATTTGAAATGCCTGAAAACCAGCTGACTGTCTTGAATAGCACTTCTGAGGAATGCAGAGATACTGATCTTCATCTCACAATTAATGCCCCATCTATCATTCGGGTAGATAGCAGTAAGAAATCTGAAGGTATACTTGGAGGTAAGCAGAAGTTTGCTTGCTTGTCGAGAACCAACTGTAACAGAAGTGCTTCTGGCTGTTTGACAGATAAAAATGAAGTGGAGTTTAGAGGCTTTTATTCTGCTCGTGGCACAAAACTGAATGTTAGTAGTGAAGCATTGCAAAAAGCTAAGAAGCTGTTCAGTGACCTTGATATCAGTGAGGAAACTTCTGTAGAAGTAGATACAATAAGTTTCTCCTCAAGTAAATGTAATGATTCTGCTGTTTCAATGATTCAGATAGAAGATTGTAACAATGATAAAAATTTAAATGAGAAAAATAATAAAAGCCAACTAATACTAGAAAATAATATTGAAATGACTGCTGGCATTTTTGTTGAAGAAAATACTGAAGGTTACAAGAGAAATACAGAAAATGAAGATAATCAGTATACTAGTGCCAGTGGAAATACTCATAACTTAGAATCTGTTGGCAGTGATTCAAGTAAAAATGATACAGTTGATATTCATGAAGAAGAAAACAGTTTGCCATGTATTGATCACAACATAGATCTAAAATTATCTAGCCAGTTTATGAAGGAGGGAAACACTCAAATTAAAGAAGGTTTGTCAGATTTAACCTGTTTGGAAGTTGCACGAGCTGAAGATACATTTCATGTTGATATGTCAGATAAGCAGCAGTTCACAGCTAATACAATGAGGCAAAACATAAAAGATTTTGACATTTTTGATTTATCCTTTCAGACTGCAAGTGGGAAAAATATGAGGGTCTCCAAAGAGTCATTAAATAAAGTTATAAATCTCCTTGATCAAAAATGGACAGAAGAAGAATTGAATAACTTTTCAGATTCCTTGAATTCTGAATTACTTTCTGGCATAGATACCAACAAAATAGACATCTCAAGTCATGAGAAAACAGAAAATACTGAAAGAAAAGACAAAATAATGAAAGCAAGTGACCTAACTGGTACTGAAAATAAATTACTGACCCTCCAGCAAAGACCAGAAAGTGAAATCAAAAAGATCAAAGAACCTACTATGTTGGGTTTCCATACAGCTAGTGGGAAAAAAATAGAAATTGCAAAGGAATCTTTGGACAAAGTGAAAAATCTTTTTGATGAAAAAGAGCAGGATAATAGTGGAATCACTAATTTTAGCCTTCAAGGGGCAAAGATGTCCAAGGACAGAGAGGAATATAAAGATGGGCTTGAATTAGCATGTGAGACAATTGAATTAACAACTGCCCCAAAGTGTGAAGAAATGCAGAATTCTTTAGAGGAGGAAAAACTTGTTTCTAATGAGGTTGCAGTGGCACCTAGGCTCTTAAGTGATAATTTATACAAACAAACTGAAAATCTTAAAATATCAGATCGTGCCTCTCTGAAAGTTAAAGTACATGAAAATATAGAAAAAGAAACAGCAAAAAAGCCTACAATTTATATAAATCAATCCACTTATTCAGCCATTGAAAATTCACCTTTAGCATTTTACACAGAACATGGTAGAAAAATTTCTGTGAGTGAAGCTTCACTATTTGAAGCAAAAAAATGGCTTAGAGAAGGAGAATTGGATGATCAACGAGAAAAAATAAATGCTGCTAAGGTGATCTGTTTAAAAGAATATCCTGATAATTACGTAGAAAATGTTTCATGTGGAAATAGTTCAAGTAGTACCATAACTGAAAATGACAAAAATCATCTTTCTGAAAAACAAGGCCCAACTTATTTAAGTAATAGTACCATGTCAAACAGGTATTCATACCATTCAGATTTTTGTCATTCCAGTGAGGTATATAATAAATCAGAGTATCTTTCAAAAAATAAAGTTGATACTTCTGGTATTGAGCCAGTAATAAACAATGTTAAGGAGGGAGAAAACACTAGTTTTTCTGAAATGATGTCCACTGTAAGAGAAGCAGACACAGACCCACAAATTGTAAATGAAGATATTTGTGTTCAGAAACTTGTGACTAACTCTTCATGCAAAAATGAAAATGCACCCATTAAAGTGGCCATATCTGACTCAGATAATTTTAATTCCATTCAAAAACTGAATCCTAATTCAAATAATGCTGTACCCGCATACAGTAGAGCAAGTAGTTTTGTTGCACACCAGTTAAAAGTGACAGAGGGATTTACAGACAACTGCAGTATGGTAATTAAGCAAAACACCAAGAGTAAATCAGACACTCACTATGCGAAAATTATGGCAGGTTATCCTAACGCACTGGATGACTCAGAGGATATTATTTTTACAAACTCTCTGGATGATGCAGAACATGGTTCATCTTCACATAAGGTTTTTGCTGACATTCAAAGTGAAAAAACTTTACAACTTAACCAAAGTATATCTGGATTGGAGAAAGTTTCTGAAATACCACCTTGTCAGAATAATTCCAAAACTTCTGATATATGTAAACTTAGTACAGGGAAGCTTCCCAAGTCTGTCTCTTACACGAATGCTTGTGGGATTTTTAGCACAGCAAGTGGAAAATCTGTACAAGTATCAGATGCTGCATTACAAAAGGCAAGGCAGGTGTTTTCTAAGATAGAAGATAGTGCCAAGCAACTCTTTCCCAAAGTATCATTTAAAAATAATGAACATTCAGACAAGTTCGCAAATGAAGAAAATGCTATGCTACACACCTCCCAAAATTTACTATCATCTGCTGTCTTTGGATTTAGCACAGCAAGTGGGAAACAAGTTCCAGTTTCTGAAAGTGCCTTATGCAAAGTTAAGGGAATGTTAGAAGAATTCGATCTGATCAGAACTGAATGTGGTCTTCAGCATTCATCTACATCTAGACAAGATGTATCAAAAATACCTCCTCCCTCTTGTATTGATAAGAGAACCCCAGAACATTGTGGAAACTCCAAATTGGAAAAGGCTTACAATAAATTTAAATTATCAAGTGACTGTAACGTTGAGAGTGGTTCTTCAGAAAATCATTGCTCCATTAAAGTTTCTCCATGTCCCTCTCAGCTGAAGCAAGACAAACAGCAATTGCTACTGGGAAGCAAAGTATCTCTTGTTGAGAACGTTCATCTTTTGGGGAAAGAACAAGCTTTACCTAAAAATACAAAAACAGAAATTGGGAAAACTGAAACTTTTCCTAATCTTCCTGTGAAAACAAATACAGAAATTTGTTCTACTTACTCCAAGGATCCAGAAAACTATTTGGAAACAGAAACGGTAGAGATTGCCA
Organism: Neomonachus schauinslandi; assembly: GCF_002201575.2. NCBI lineage: Eukaryota > Metazoa > Chordata > Mammalia > Carnivora > Phocidae > Neomonachus > Neomonachus schauinslandi. The sequence goes on along the minus strand of NC_058405.1, from coordinate 69,249,833 downwards.
AAGCTTTTATGGAAGATGGTGAGCTGACAGATTCTGAACTGCTAAGTCACACCAAACACTCTCTTTTTACACGCCAAAACACTGAGGAAATGGTTTTGTTAAATTCAAGAATTGGAAAAAGAAGAGGAAATGCACTTGTCTCAGTTGGTAAGTCTTTTTTTCCTTTTAGGTTGCCAGTCACTTAAAATTAAGTCTTTAAAAATCATGGAATGCTAGCTTAAAGCAATTCAGGTTTTATAAGTTACATTTTTATAGATTTTTATGTATAGTTTAGGTGAAGGTGATTTCACTCTTGATATCTGAGTCTGTACTAAGAAACATGTTTTGAGGCTCTTTTAATGTATTTTTAGGGACTATTAGTATAGTTATAACTGAGAAATTACTGTTAAAGGTTTGTTTCCCTAGAAAATCTGAAACTTCTATCCTTATAACAGCCTGCATAATACAACTTAGTTACTGTTTTACAAATAAATATGAATATGTATATAGAGAGAGCACACAGAGGTTCCGACTCTGGCTCTTATGAACTTTAAAACAGGTTTCAGCTAAAGGTGGTGGTTTGCCTCCTGTTTTTTCATCTAGGAAGTATTCTAAAATCAGTTATTTTTAGCAGATAGCATTCTGGTCTTAATGCTATTTGGACTATAGTCTAACTTCTCTTTTAAATGTATATGTAACAACTTAGTTCAATTAGGTTATTGGAGGTGTGATTTTTTTTTTCTGTTAGTATCTCTGATAAGGAATAATCTTAAATAATTGAATCTGTTGATCAAATACAATTAAAGTAAATGCCATAACTAACTCTCCTGCTTTTAAGTGGATGATCTTAAATAACTAGCTCCTTTTAAAAAACTATAAACTCATAGAATTAAGTTATCACAGGTCTTGTTCAGTCTGTTTGGATTACAGGGGAAGACCACTGAAGGCAGTCAGTTCACTCTTCCACTTGGTGCCTTCAGTAACACTGCTGGGTACAGATTTGCTTGTTATCCAGGTCACATTCTGTACCAGGTTTATGTTATGGAAATAGTAGTAAGTTTATGATACTTACCTTAAACTATTGCTGTGCTCTAGTGAAAAGTCTGAAATGCAGATGCTTTAAGGGATTCACAGTTGTTTTATGGAAAATAGTGGCTTTATTTATAGGAACCCGTTTTGTTCATGTGCATTCCCAAGTGGGTTGGCCTGCTTAGAAAAAAAACAACTCAGACTTCTAATAAATGTTCTCAACAGCATCACCATTTAATTTTCCTCACCTCTATTATATATAAATATATAGCTTAATTAGCTTCTGGTTACTTGAATAGTACAGGCCCTTGTTAAACAATTAAATCACTTCATAATCTAACACTTGATAAAGCCTTTCATGGACATTTTTATTTCTTATTAAATTCTACAAATTCACTCCCTTTAATAAAGCATCAAAAAGCAAGGTACCTATTATCACATATTATCTCAGTAAGACATGAACATATATAACTCGAATTATGGTTTAATTTTACTCTCAGCCTTTGTAGAAATTTTAAATAAGTAATACTTTTACTAATATTTTAATGTAATTTTGGTAATTTTAAAAAGTCTTTTCTTCTACTCTAATTCAAGGACCTACATAATAAATTCCTTCTCAAGTTTAATGCAGAAAGTTTTACTTAAGAAATTTTGTTTGTCCATATTTCCAGTAAACCTACAGTTACATTCAGTGCCAGTTTATTTTATTAAAAGGTAGTGTATCTTTGGTAACTGGTAACATGTTTTTATCCCTAGATCCTGTTAGATAGTGGTGTTTTAAATGGTTAAAAGAAATTGATATTGAAAAATGCATTGTCTCTTTCAAAATAGAATGGTCACTTTTTAAATTATTATGTGTTTTTTGCCTAATAGTAAGAGTCAGTTCTGTAGTTTTAAAAAAAATAGACTGTATAGGCTTTGGAAAAATAAAATTGATACTATTTGCTTTAAAAGCATGTATGGAAATTTCTTTTTAGGAGAACCCCCAATTAAAAGAAACTTGTTAAATGAATTCGACAGGATAATAAAAAATCAAGAAAAATCCCTAAAATCTTCGAAAAGCACTCCAGATGGTAAAGTTTGCTTTGTATTCATATCTTTTCCCTCTCTGTAGGTACCACACACAGTATTTTTAAGTTCTTTTTCTAAGCTTTTTTGAGTATATAGATAATTGGACAAGACTTTTACAGTGTGGTTTGCTAAAGATATGTCTTGCTTTGTTATGTGAGCTCTTATTTCATAACGCCTAGTATGATGTGGAGGTTCTCCAAAATTGGGAAGCATGAAGTGATTATAGAATAGTGACTTTTTAAATAGAAAAGCTATAAAAATTTAGTAAGATCTTAGTGTAATAATTTAAAGCTTAGATTCTGGAATCCAGTCAAGCTTTTGACTGACCTTCACCATTCCACCAAAATCACTCTTTCCTAAGTCACATGGTGATCTCCATATTGGCAAATCCAGCAGCCATTTCTGTGTCATTTGGCTCCATCTTTCAGCCACATTAGATAGTTGGTCACTCACATGCTCTTGGTTCTCCTCCTGCGTAGCCACTTCTTCGTTGTCTTTGCTGGCTCTTCCTTATTCATTCCTTTCTCTAAACATAGGAGTGCCCCATGGCTCTGTTCTCAGAGCTCTTCTCTGCCTAAACTTCAGTGACTACCAAAATTGTATCTGCAGGCTTAACCTGTCCTGGAACTCCAAACATAATCATTCATTTGCCCTTGAACTTTTGTACTTATATTACTAATAAGCATTTCCAAGTCACCACAGCCAGTGCTGAACTCCTGATTCCATCCCTGTCCCAAACCCACTCTTCCTTGTTCTTTCCTTTATTGCGCCATTCTGCCAATTGATACGTCAAAACCTTAATGTCCTCATTTACTCTTTTGTTTCCTCATACTCCACACGCAGCCCATCAACAAGTCCTATAGGTTCTACCTTTGAAATATAACAAGAATCTGACCATTTCTTCTCACCTCTGCCCCTGCCACCTTCATCCAAGCCACAATCATAGCTTCTAACTCATCTCTCTGTTTCTGTCTCTGCCCCTCCTCCAGGCTCTCAACATAGCAGCCAGAATCATCCTGGTAACAAAAGGGTCAGATCATGCCCCTTCAGTGCTTAAAACTTTCCATGGCTTCTTATCTCATTACCATGGAATACTTAAAAATAAATAAAACATGTAACTATTGCTCGCTATATACTTGGTTCCTGGGTTTGGAAAGGAAGAAATCAGATAGTGAGGGATAAACATATTGGACTATAGAGGCTTAGTTCTGAAATACATGGGATAAATCCCACAATAAATCTTTAATGACTATGTAGAGATCTTTCTCCTTTTTTTATTTTTTTAATTTTATTATGTTATGTTAGTCACACATCATTAGTTTTTGATGTAGTGTTCCATGATTCATTGTTTGCATATAACACCCAGTGCTCCATTCAATACGTGCCCTCTTTAATACCCATCACCGGGCTAACCCATCCCCTCCACCCCCCTCACCACTAAAACCCTCAGTTTGTTTCTCAGAGTCCGTAGTATCTCATGGTTCGTCTCCCCCTCCGATTCCGCCCCCCTTCATTTTTCCCTTCCTACTATCTTCCTTTTTTTTTTTTTTTTTTAAACATATAATATTAGTTTCAGAGGTACAGGTCTGTGATTCATCAGTCTTACACAATTCATGGCGCTCACCATAGCACATACCCTCCCCAATGTCTATCACCCAGCCACCCCATCCCTCCCACCCCCCACCACTCCAGGAACCCTCAGTTTGTTTCCTGAGATTAAGAATTCCTCATATCAGTGTTTCTCCTTTTTTATGGTTGCATAGTACTTGATCATGTGGCTGTATCAATGTATTCTAGTTTATTCAACCAGTCCCCTACTAATGAACTAGTTGAAGGTTTAAGAACTACAAGTTGTGGGGCGCCTGGGTGGCTCAGTTGGTTAAGTGTCCCATTCGTGGTTTCTGCTCAGGTAATGATCTCATGGGTCATGAGGTTGAGCCTTGCGTCAGGCTCTGTGCTCAGTGGGGAGTCTGCTTGATGTTCTCTCCCTCCGTCTTCCTCTGCCCCTCCCCCCACTCATGCTCAACGTTCTTTCTGTCTTGCTCTCTAAAATAAATAAATCTTAACAAAAAAAAAGTACAAATTGCATACCGAGAATAATATCTAAAGTTTGGCTTGTAAAACCTTCATAAGACTAAATTTTAAATTCGGTATTTGCATGGCAGTTAGCTAACACTTTTGAGTTATGATTAACATCAGCTGATTAAATTTATAATGATTTCCTTTATATGTTTACACTGAGTTATTTGGTATATAGTCATCAATTTGTGAGTCAAGTATTTCAAGTCTATAATATCAAAATTTTTATGTAAATATTTATAGTAATGTGTGATAAACAGGCATACAAAATAAAATCCCCCATTAGATTTTCATTAATACATAATGTAAAATACATTTTCATTAATACATAATGTGAAATATTTTTCCAGGCATCCTAAAAGACAGAAGCTTGTTTATGCATCATATTTCTTTAGAGCCAATTACCTGTGGACCCTTTCGGTAAGAGATACTTTGTTTGTTTTTTAATTCTACTAATATAATTTAGGAAAGGTATGGTTTTTGAAAGTAAATATGTCTAAAAATAATAATGGCACTAATATGCAATAAAGAAGTTAACACTTCCCTCTTTGAAAGCCTGCAAGTAAGTGTACTTTGGTAGTACTTTATAGTGCTATTCATATTATTATCTCATTTTCCAGTTTCTTAACATCTTTGGAAAGTAGACAAAGGTTTTATTCCAACTTTATGGATAAGAGAGATTAAGAGAGAATAAGGAAATTACTGAAAATCAATTTCAAATATATCAAAAAAGATGGCATATATTGAAAATATTCTCTTACCTCTCCTCTCTCTCAAAACCCTACCCAAATTACTAAGAGATTTTTTTTAACTTATAAATCCACAAGGACAATGATCAGAGAAAAAAACAACAAATTTTGGAAGCCAAAAAGCATGAAAGACTTAGCCCTTAGAAAGCTAAAACCTCACATTAGAGCAAGCAGAGAAGCTACCCAATTTCCCCTAAAGAACCCAAGAAAGACTCAAATTGGCAGCAGCATGTTCTTCTGAAGGTGAGGTAGAAAATAGATCAGTTGAAAATCTGTTTAAGAAACATCTGTTTACCCTCCCCCACTACAGGCAGCCAGTTATCCCTTTTGTGCCAGAAGACCAGAAGGTTATTGTCTGGAAAAGATGAATTGGAGGGATTCTGAATTGGGAGGGTGGAGACACAGCAGGCACAGTTGAGGGGAGGTACTGAAAACAGAGATTAAGTAAAAAATCTGTTTATCGAGTAATGAGACTCCCAAGCCTCCTTCCCACACTTGGCTCCCAAATACTGGCAGCCAGGCCTCTAGGCAGAAGACTGGAAGATTTTTTTTCTGGGGAACATGACAGCTCAATAGAAAAGACTATAGGGGCACCTGGGTGGCTCAGTCGTTAAGCGTCTGCCTTTAGCTTGGGTCATGATCCCGGGGTCGAGCCCCACATCGGGCTCCCTGCTCAGCGAGGAGCCTGCTTCTCCCTCTCCCACGCCCCCTGCTTATGTTCCCTCTCTCGCTTTGTCTCTCTCTGTCAAAAAATAAATAAAAAATCTTTAAAAAAAAAGAAAAGACTACAAATACAGTTGCAGGTACTCAATGAAACTGCATAGCCATGGCACTGGTTGGTGATGACAACAATTGACGAACCCCACAGCACACACTTCACTCTTAAATAAGGAGAGAATCAAGGATCACTAGTTATTGGAAGAAAGCCTCTGTGAAAGATACTATCCATAGTACAAAAACAAACAAAAAAGAAAGGAACTTAGAGGAAATAGATCATGCAAGGAAGTGAATGAAGTTTCAAAAAAACTAATATTCTCAGGATAGAGAACATATTGCATCCTTAAAATAAGAACAAGTTGTTATAAAAAGAGTTCTTATAAATTAAAACTATGATGACAAATTAACTCAGTAGAAGTAATAGAAGATAAAAGTTATGAAACCTCCAAAAATATAGAATAAAGAGATGAAAGAAGAAAAGATAATTAGAAAATTCAGTCCTATGGGCCTAACATCTGAAAATTTGGAGTTTGAGAAAGAAGGAACAAAGGAGAAGTGAAGAGAAATTTTCAAAGAAATAATTAAAGATACTTTATCCATACTGAAGGACAAGAGTTTGATTAAAAGGGCCCTCTGAATGAGCACATGAATAAAAATGCCTCACATTAAGGCTCATCCTTGTGAAATTTTAGAACGATAAGGGCAAAGGGAAACCTTAAATTTTTCAGCAGGCCAAAAAATCAGGTTTCAAAGTTGCAAGAGTCAACGGTATAAATTCTCTCGCCATTAACATTGGAGGCTAGAAGATTATGGATTCTGTAATGTATACTACAGAGCAATGCCTTTAAAATTCTGAGAGAAAATTATTTCCAGCCTAGAATCCTATCACTGACCAAAATATCAAAGAAGTGTGAGGTGGACCTTTTTCAGATGCAGAGTACCAAAAGGTGTTATCTCCCATTATTTTTCTCAGAAAGCTCACAAAACCAGTACATAACAAAGAAGGAGGAAGAGGTGAGATTGAAGAAACAGGAATTGAACATAGAGAGGCAGAGGGAATCCCCCAGGCAGATGGTGCTGAGGGGAGATCCCAGAATGATAGCTGTGTCGCTAAGCCCAGACAGGCAGCTAGACCATTTTGGAACAGAAAAATAGAGCCCTGGGGAAGTCTGCTTGCAAGATAAAATTGAAGCAGAACCTGAAGTCTTAATGCGGTAAGAAGCTTCTTGGTAAAGATGGGAGATTGAACATACTCACATATCTTCCATTGCCTTCCAGAGTTTTACCAAAACCACAGTGAGTGAACTTACACTCAAGACAGGGAGAACAGGAGAGGAGACCACAGTGGCTGTTTTTCAAAGCATATGGGAAAAAACAGATTCAGAATCATAATGGGGAGAGGAAAGAATCAACTGTGTTACACGGGAGAAGCCTCAAAAGCTGAGGAATTCATGAATCTTCAGAATTGGTGATGACAAAGGAAGGAGCCAGAACAAGGGTGCAGGTTGAAAATACATCGCCTCCACTCCATGAAGCTAGACAACTACCTCTTGTCCACTCTAACAGAAGACCAGGGTTAATTCTCCAGGGAGGATACATAATTAAATATTGACAATCAAATACATAACTTGGGAAGATGGGGAGGCGAGAAAGGAAGGAAGGAAGTTTAGTAAAGTAGAAGTGGTGACAAAGAGCTAAATCATCATTTTCCAAGTGGCTCTTCAAGAAGAAGCAGTTACAGAGATGTCACTGAGGGATAATGGATGTGAATATCATAGAAGCATCTAAAATAGTAGAAAGCAGTTGTGAAAACTTTTCTATCTGGTAAATTTTTTAGCCCAGGACTATGGTTTAAATTGTGTTTAATGTTACCTTTTCAGAAATAACTATTTGTGGCATTGTTGAAAACATTCATTGACCTGCACTTCTGCCAGCAGGCTACTAATATACATGTTTTGAATGTAGAAACCCAGGTGATTTTTTTTATTTGTTTTCATTTTCAAAAACAGGTTGTAGTGTTAAGTAAAAGCTTATTTATCTACATATTACCTTAATTTACACATATGATGAGAAAATAGTCCTGTGCATTTAAGTAAGCATGCATAAATTCCTAAGGATCTTATTTATATTGTGCAGATAGATATAAAGATAAGTAAATCTACCTCAGATTTCTGGCTAGTCTTGGAGCCAGGCGTGAAAAGAATTACTGTGATATAAGTACTAAAGTAGGTATAACAGATGATGTGACAGCATAGAAAAATTGGCAGTTAATTATGCGGCAGAAACTTAACAACAGTTCTTCAGACAGAATGTAAGGGATGTTTAGGTGAGGAGGGCGCTCCACACTCTGGAAAGAGTAGGAAGTTACATGGCTTTCCTCACGGGATTCAGCAGGCTGGGGTGCTATGGGGACTGGGAGGAAACAAAAAAAAAATGGGGAGGTTAGGACCTATAAATAGGAAGCCTCCTGTGTTATTTCTGACAAGTTGAAACTTGGATAGTGACTGTCTGTGGAAGTTTCTAAGAGCAGCATAACCAGATTTGTGTTTTAGAAATAGACCAAAGTGAAACTGTCGTGAGGAGATTAGTAAGGAAGTGAAGATTTCAACTTAACACAGGTGCTAGAGCAGAGAGTAGAATATGGGTGGGAGATAAGAGTCAAGATTTGGCCAGATAATGGGTATACTGGGAGTGGCAGGGTATCTCCACTTACATTCAGTAGACATCTTGGTCATAACCTACAAAGTAAACTCCTCATTTTCACAGGATTTTTAATATTTCAAAACAAGGGAGTACAAGATCAATGAAAACAAGTTTTGGGGCAGAAGGTTTATGCATTCTTAGGCACAAGATCTCTCAATCATCCATTCAGGGAAATCAGTCCAGCAATTGCCCCCCTCTCTCCTGCATTGATACTGTCTTCCTCTCTATTGGGTCAGTCCCATTAGTCAGGTAGTTGCTATAAGTCTCCGTCTTAACAAGAAACACCTTTCTCGATTCCTCTTATCCCACCGATCCATTTCCTTACCCACTTAAAGCACAACTCATTAGAATGATCTCCACTCATGTTCTCTACTTCATCTCTTCCCCTTCTCTCCCGAACCCGCCTCATTCTCTGATCACTGCACACTACCCCTTGTCAAGATTGCCAGTTACCCCCATATTGCTGAATTTTGTCAGCTCTCCAACCTTCTATTAACCCAGCATTCACATAGTTAATCACTCCTACCTTTTTAACAGTTTCTTTACTTAAACTTCTGGGACCTCTCTCTCCTCCTCCTTCCCACTGGCTATTCTTTCTCTTTTGCTGGTTCTTCTCTTTTTTTTTTTTTTTTTTTTTTAAAGATTTTATTTATTTATTTGAGACAGAGAGAATGAGAGAGAGAGAGAGAGCACATGAGAGGGGGGGAGGGTCAGAGGCAGAAGCAGGCTCCCTGCCGAGCAGGGAGCCCGATGCGGGACTCGATCCAGGGACTCCAGGATCATGACCTGAGCCGAAGGCAGTCGCTTAACCAACTGAGCCACCCAGGCGCCCTGCTGGTTCTTCTCTTAACCACTAAATGTTAAATTCCCTCATGGCTCAGCTCCAGATGGCTTCCCTTCCTGACCTTCCTCTTTAGTAGCTATCTCATCCACTCTCATGACTTTATATACCATCTATTTACTGATGGCTCCAAAATTAATGTCATAAGCCTGAATTTCTTCCCTGAACAACATATGCATTCATCTAATTACCTACTTGACATTTTTATTTGGGTGACTAATAGACATCTCAAACTTAACAGCTTCCCCTAACCTGTTTTCCTGTAGAAGTCTAACAACGCTGCTTTCAAAATACACTCATACCCTAGGACAGAGAGTGTCATTTCTGTACTCAAAAACTAGTCCATGACTTCCCATCTCAGGGTACAACTGGGGAGTCCTTACCCCAGGGTGTACAGGTTCTCCATGATCTGGCCTTTTTGCTCTCTTTCCAGTCTCACCGGCTGACTTTCCCGTCTCGCTCTGTTCCAGTTGTGCTTGTGCCTAGCCTACCACGTGATGTGCACTCTGCCTGCAGCACCCTTCTCCCAAATACCTACGTGGCTTTATCTCCCACTTCCTTCAGGGCTCTGTGCAAATGTCACCTTATCAGTAATGTTTTCCTCACCAACCTGTATAAAATATTATTTATTTAATTCTGCTGGACACTCCCTGCCGCCCTTACCATGCTTTTAATGTTCCCTATAGCATTGAATACCAATATTTGTTTGTCTGCTTCCCTCCACTAGAATATAAACCCTGTGATTTTGTTTTGTTCCCATTTTATCTTCCAGCCAAAACAGTGTCTAGCACACATAGTCGGAACTCATTAAATATTTAATGGTGAGGGGCTCCTCGGTGGCTCAGTCCATTAAGTGTCTTAACTCTTGATCTCAGCTCAGATCTTAATCTCAGGGTCTTGAGTTCAAGCCCCACCTTGGGCTCCACACTGGATGTGGAGTCTACTTAAAAAATAAATAAAAATAAAATATTTGATGGCTAGATGACTGAATAAAATGAGTTCTAGGGTAACTTTAAGTTCTAGGGTAACTTTAAGTTCCAGGGATTCAGGTTTGAATAAAAGGAAGTATGGGATTTTCAACAAAATATCAAATATGAGAAAGAACATGTATGCTAAGGAAGGTGATTAATTTTGGACATGTTGAGTTTGAGATGAGTGTGGAACATCAAGGTAGAGGTATATGGTGCTATATGAGGTTCAAAGAATAGGAATAACACCTGGGGCAAAGTCGGGCATGAAGATACAGATTAATATTTTTGTTAGATGATAATTTAAGCATTTGAAATGACTCACATCACCCAGGGAAAATGTCTAGGGAAGAAATCCAAGTTTAGAGATGGGAATTTTTTTTAAGAGTCAGAAAGAGGAAAAACCAGCAAAAGAAAGAAAAAGAGAGAGAAAGAAAGAAACAAACAACTTTAAGAAGTCAGTTGTCAGAGGCCAGGTAGAATGAGTTTACACAGGAAGTTGAATTTGTGTGTAGGCACTTGGGAGGTGATTAGCAACTTTGTTGAGAACAATTTCTGTAGAACGGTGGGAGAAATGAGCGTTCCATGAGTGGAAATTGAGGAAGTGAAAATAGCTAGTTTAGGTTACATGTTTGGGAAGATTGGCCATGAAGGGTAGGTCACAGTGAGTATTAGCTCAAAGGGGAGATAAGGCTAAGAAAAAAGTGTTTCAAGGATGGGCATGGCTTTCTGGTTAAATGAAAGGAACACTAAAAAAAAAAAAAAACTGTATAAGCAGGTGGTAGAGAAAGGAGAGCGGTGGCATAATAATGCAAAGAGTGGGGCTCCTGAGGAGACTGACTTATTAGGTGGAGTCAGGAGTACAGGTGAGGGTGTTAGTCCTAAGAGGATGGATAGATCCTTCTCTGTAAAGGAGGTAAGTAAGGAGTACTGTGATCGAACTAGAGGAGGCAAAGAGGATCCATGTTTGACTGTTATGTGAAATAAATGGTAAAGGCTGGATGTCAGTGTGTGAGAAAAAGTTACAGACTTGAAAAGTGTGGTGTTGTCTTGGATGGCAAGCATAATGAAATGCAAAACAGTTCCCAGAGTAGGATTGCCATTATGGCAGTTGAGCTTTATGGGGGGGGGGGGGGGGGGAAAAAAAGCACATTTAAGAACATTTAAATATATGTCCATTTATTGGTAAATAATCAAACTTAAATATTTTCTCCTCGTTGTAGCACAACTAAGGAACGGCAAGAAATGCAAAATCCAAATTTCACCACACCTGGTCAAGAATTTTTGTCTAAATCTCATTTTTATGAACACCTGGCTTTGGAAAAATCTTCAAGCAATTTATCAGTTTCAGGGCAGCCATTCTGTACAGTTCCTGCCACAAGAAATGAAAAAAGGAGACACTTGAATACTCCAGGCAAACCAGTGAAAGTCTTTGTCCCACCTTTTAAAACTAAATCACATTTTCACAGAGATGAACAGTGTATTAGCAAGAATACTAATTTGGAAGAAAACAAACAAAACCCAAAAAACATAGATGAACATGGCCCTGGTGATAGTGAAACAAATATTAATGACAGTGAAATTCATCAGCTTAAGAAAAATAACTCCAATCAAGCAGCAACTATAATAGTCACAAAGTGTGAAAAAGAACCTTTAGGTATTGTGTGAAAATTTGTGTTGACATGTTTTTGCCTTTCAGTTAGATGTTTCTCATATTTAAATAATGCCTTGAGGATTTGTCTCCTTCTGTGACAATTAAGAATTTCAGAACCTTTTTTAATGCTTTTAGATTTTTTCCTAAGCCCAAAGATTTAGAGTTAAAGTATTCTAATGTTTTCTTTCAAAGGTGACTACTTATTATCTCTTATTTAAAAAGGGGGGGGGATCTAGGGCGCCTGGGTGGCTCAGTTGGTTAAGCGACTGCCTTCGGCTCAGGTCATGATCCTGGAGTCCCGGGATCGAGTCCCGCATCGGGCTCCCTGCTCGGCAGGGAGTCTGCTTCTCCCTCTGACCCTCCTCCCTCTCATGTGCTCTCTCTCATTCTCTCTCTCTCAAATAAATAAATAAAAATAAATAAAATCTTTAAAAAAAAGGGGGGGATTTAGACAAACAATCTAAGACTGCTGTTACTGGAATATATATTTAACAGGCTACTAATTTTTTTCCAAATTTGAAATAAAAATAATAGATCTATTGTTTACAAGTTGAAACTTTGCCTATCCCTTAAGATTTAGAGCAAATTATCCCTGAAAATTAGAGCAAATTGATATACATGACTTTATAAAACAAAGGTGGTGCTTTTTAAATGTTACATGCAAGTTTATTTTTTGCTAACTTATTCTTTAATAGATTTAACTTCAAATCTTCAGAATGCCAGAGATATACAGGATATGCGGATTAAAAAGAAACAAAGGCAGCACATTTTTCCACAGCCAGGTAGCCTGTATCTTGCAAAAACCTCCACTGTGCCTAGAATCTCTCTGAGAGGAGCAGTGGAAGGCCGAGTCCCCTCTGCGTGTTCTCATAAACAGGTACGCTTTTGTCCACAAGGCTACTAACTTCTATAATCACGTATAATTTCATTTTATTAACTAGTATCTCCAAATTGTTTTGTTCAAAGAAAGAACAAACGAATGTGGGAGTGGATAAATGAAATAATTTTGTTTCCTAATCAACCAACAGTGGCAGCCTCCTTCTCTGCTGCCTTATCTCTCCAAAGTGATCTGTGCTCCAGAATTGCTAGTTCTCTTCCCCCTTCAAAATGTACTCATTTTATTACTGTAGTGCTCTCAGGTGTTAGAAGAAAGTAGTCTACTTGAATTTAAAGGGTGAATAACTCATAGCCCTGAATCCATTAAGAGCTATTGACATTTTTTTAAAAAGGATTCTTGTTAAGCCAGTGCTGTCTAGTTAAAATTTTAGGCAATGGAAAGGTGAACATAATATTGATAATAGGTGACATTTATTGAATAGTTTTTCTGCACTCGTCACCCTTCCAAGCACTGTGCCTGCGGTGGTTACATCTCACTCAATCTTCACAAGCATCTAAAGGAAAGGCACCGTCATTTTGTTCACTGTTTGCAGATGACAGAACTGAAGCACAGAGAGGGTCAAGTAACTGCCCCAAAGTCACTTAACTAGTAAGTTTTCCTCTACTGGACCTAGTTCCAGAGCAAAGAGTGTGACTCCAGAGTCACATCTGCACAAATCTCCTACTTTGGGATGAGGCATGCTGGGATGGAAGTGGGCCAGGCCTGTGTACAGATCTGACCTCCCCCTAAAATACTTAACGCTTTTCACAGTTCTTTCCCTTCTGAATTTTTTAACTTAAAAGATTTTGTAAAATATTAAATTACTTTTTTATCCCCAAAATGACTTCCTATGGCAGCTGAAGCAGGAGGCTTATGCACAAGGGGAATGAAAAGGGTGCAGCAGACTCTTGACTGTGGGAGTCATTTATATTATATTAAAATGTTTAGCTTCTATTAAGTTAGTTAAATATTTTGATGGTGAATATTTTAATATTTAAATGAAAAATTTTGTAAATTCAGTTTTGATTTATTATAATTGTTTTTATTCTATGAAACATGCTCTTTTGTTTGATTTTTTTTCATTCATTATTTAATTTTTCTGTCATTTATTTTGTGCAGCTCTATATGTATGGCGTTTCCAAACATTGTGTAAAAATTAACAGCAAAAATGCAGAATCTTTTCAGTTTCACACTCAGGATTATTTTGGTAAGGAAGGACTATGGTCTGGAGAGGGAATACAGTTGGCTGACGGTGGATGGCTCATACCCTCCAATGATGGAAAGGCTGGAAAAGAAGAATTTTATAGGTACTCCATGCAAAAAGAGATTGTGTTAACTTTTCTGTATTCCACCATCTCTTTCTTTTTTTCACTTACCTCTTTAAAACTTAAGTTGGCTAGAAATAAAATTTTTATATAGTGAATTATTTTAAGTACATTGTGGTTCAACTGACATTCTGTTGTAATCTTTTGAAAAGTGAATTATGGTTTGTCCTAGGATTTAATGAGTTGGTTTTTCTTCAGTTGAGACATTTTTTATATGCGTTTGTAAAATAAAGACTGATAAGAGCTAAGTTTGAGTGGACCTTACCGTAGATAGATACACACACACACACACACACACACACGTCGTATTCCCTTTCATTGTATATTTCAATAAATGTAAAATATAAATACTAGAAGCTAAGCAGAAATACTCAAGTGTCAGTAATACCAAATAGCTAGTAAATTTTACTGCCCTAAAACATCAACAGTTTAAAAACTATATAACCTCTTATAGTTCTAATGTTTTTACAAAGATGATTTAAAATTTTTGCTATCAGGGATAAAATTACCATGCCAAGGGCAAGAGATGAGAAACATTTTTCTAATGCTCTCATTTTTAAAAATTCCTATATATCTTTCCAAAATTTGTAATTTGGGGAAATTGGTAAAACATTTTTCCTGAAACTTTTGTTATGTTTTTGGAATACTTGAAGACGTGAATGTTATTTACATCTTGCACTTGTCTCCCATAAATATCTGCTATCAGTTCTAGGTGGAAAAGTATACTAAACAATTATATTGTTTTCTTGTATTAAGTATATATTATACTTGCATAGTGTATAAGTTAAGAGTAATTATCCTGGGGCACCTGGATGGCTCAGTCGTTAAGCGTCTGCCTTCGGCTCAGGTCATGATCCCAGGGTCCTGGGATCAAGCCCCACATTGGGCTCCCTGCTCAGCAGGGAGCCTGCTTCTCCCTCTCCCACTCCCCTTGCTTGTGTTCCCTCTCTCACTGTGTCTCTCTTAGTCAAATAAATAAAATCTTAAAAAAAAAAAAAAGTAATTATCCTGTCATCAGGTGAGCATGTTTCATAACATTGACTGTTGAAGCTTAAGTGGTTTTTTTGATCATTCAACAAATATTTATTGAGGACCTACTATGCCAGATAACTCTTCTGGGTACTTGGGATAACAAAAGAAAAAAATCTCTGCCCTAATAAGTCATACATTATAGTAGAGGGGTTTGGGGTGGGGAAGAAAATTTTTAAAAAGAAATAAGTAAGTTGTATAGTATATTAGAAGGTGATGAATACTATGAAGATAAAGCTGGAAAGGGCATAGGGAGACCCGGGTGAGGGAAAGTGCAATTTTAAAATAAGCTAAGTAGTCAGGAGCCTTCACTGAGGCCCTGACATTTGGTCAATGTTCTGAAGGAGGGCAAGGGAGTGAGCATAGGACCCTGCGGGGAAAAGCATTGGCTGTAAGCAAGAAGCAGGCTTATTTAGGGAACAAGAGGAAAGTGAGTATAGCTGGAGTAGAATGGGCAGGAGAGGAGTAGTAGCAGATGCAGTTAGAGAGGTGGGGCCTTACAAACTTTCGTAAGAAGCTTGGCTTTAACTCTGAGTAACCATTTTTGGCCTGAATCAGAATGTTTAAAGCAGGGGAATGACATGATCTGCCTTGTTTTTAAAGAATAACTCTGGCTGCTGTTGAGATTAGACTGTCAGGAGGGACGATGATGGAAGCAGAGAGACCAGTTAGGAAACTATTGAGGTGATTCAGGTGAGATGTGGCTGCTCGGACGAAGAAGGTAGCAGTGGAGTTGGTGAAAAGCAGGTGGATACTGGGTATATTTTGAAGGTGGCACCATCAGGATTTGCTCAAGGATTGGATGAGGAGTGAGAGAAAAGGAGAATAAAAATAGCTCCAAAGACTTTGGCATTAACAGCTGGAAGGGTGCAGTTACCATGTATGGAAAATTGAGAAGATCAAAGATGGAAGAGAAATGGAGTGTCCAGTTGGGACATTTTTTTAAGTAGGCAGGGCTTGAACTCACAACCCTCAGATCAAGACCTGAGCTGAGATCAAGAGTCGGATGCTTAACCAACTGAGCCACCCAGGTGCCCCACATGGGACATTTGAAGTTTGAGATATTAGTAGACACCCAAGTGGAGATGTTGAGTAGGCAGTTGGATATGCAAGTCTGGAGTTTATAGATGAAGTATGGGCCAAAGAAATCAATTTCGTAGTTGTCAGCATATAGATGAAAATTAAAGCTATGAAAGAGAGACTGAGAAAAAGCAACCTGAAAGTTAGAAATTAATATCAAAGAGTGTATGGTATGTTGCAAGCTTAGTGAGGACAGAGCTTCAGGGAATAAAGAATGACCAGGTGTCAGTCACTGCTGGTGAGTAAAGGAAGATGAGGACTGAGAATTGACCATGGATTTAGCAATGTAGAGGTCATTATTAGTCTTAATGAAAATAAGTCAGTAAATTGATGGGGTGAGAAAGGGGCAATATGTGGAGAAGGAAGTAGGAGTAAAGGGTATTAGTTTTATTGTGTTTAAGGAAGAAAGAAAAACTATTTTTATACTGATGGAAATTGTTCAGTAGAAAAGAAAGTTGATGTTGGGGAGAGAGAGGAGGCATTTCCTAGATCAAGGTCCTTAACTAGGCAAGAAAGGGTGGGAGCTAGTGTGGCAGGAGAGGCAAAGTGTAAAGGTCCAGATGCTAGTGGGCTGGTGGATATGAGGGTGGAAGCTTCTCGAAGTTCTCTTGATTATTTGTTTCCCTAGTACTCAAAGCGAGAATGCGGAAGGAAGAAGAGTTAGAGATTTGAGCAGACAGAGGAAGATCTTTAAAAAGCACTAGCCTAGAGAAGGATGTTCTTAGGTGATTTCTAAAAACAATCTCTTAAGAAAAATAATCTAAAATATTATTATTTTACTTTTTTTTTACGATTTTATTTATTTATTTGACAGAGACATAGAGCATAGATAGGCAGAGCAGCAGGCAGAGGGAGGGGGAGAAGCAGGCTCTCCATGGAGCAGGGAGCCTGACGTGGGGCTCGATCCCAGGACCCTGGGATCATGACCTGAGCTGACAGCAGCCGCTTAACCAACTGAGCCACCCAGGCACCCCAAAATATAATTATTTAAGTTAAGGATCTCATTTTCCAGTTGAAATAATTGTTTTGACTACTATGTTAATTTTATTAGTATATTTTGATACGTGTCAAATCGTTTTCTAAATTATATTACTTATATTCTGACTCAAAAATGCACTAAATGATCTTGTATGATGTAGTGTTTGTGCAAAGAGTGGTCATGGTTATTGAATTCAGTATCATCTTACATGTATTTTTATATTGTTCTACCTTTATTTGTTCAGGGCTCTGTGCGACACCCCAGGTGTGGATCCAAATCTTATTTCTAGAGTTTGGGTGTATAATCACTACAGATGGATTATATGGAAACTGGCAGCTATGGAATTTGCCTTTCCTAAGGAATTTGCTAATAGGTGCCTAAGCCCAGAAAGGGTGCTTCTTCAACTAAAATACAGGCAAGTTCAATGCATTATATTATGTAATCACATATGTGATGAGGTTCAGACTTCTGCGCAAGCTGTGACTTCCCCATCGTAGAGGTACACGAGTCGGTTGTCAGTGACAGTCACCATCCCACACTGCCGCTGAGTTGTACACAGTAATTCTCTTGTCAATCCTCCAGCCCCCTTAAGAGAAATCACACATTCCTACACCTCTTGCTTCCCTCTTCCCCCACCCCCTTTAACCTCTTGGCATGTGAGAAGAATATGAATTACTAATTTGATCCATTGTTCAGGGATGGACCATGTTTGTATTTGGGGAGTTTTAATATTTAATTCATATTTTAATATTATAAAACTATATTGGTAGCTACCAAATTTTAAATTCTCTTCTGTCTCAGCAGTTCTTCAGCAAAAGGATTTAACTTTTATTCTCAATTATTCGGTGACCTTTTTACAATGAAATTCTAGACTCACAATTCCTAAAATATGCATTTTTCTTTTTATTTTTAGATATGATGTGGAAATTGATAGAAGCAGAAGATCAGCTATAAAAAAGATAATGGAAAGGGATGACACAGCTGCAAAAACACTTGTTCTCTGTATTTCTGAAATAATTTCATCAAGCACAGATATATCTGAAACTTCCAGCGGTAAAACTAGCAGTGTGGGTACCAGAAAAGTGGGCATTGTCGAGCTCACGGATGGATGGTATGCTATTAAGGCCCAGTTTGATCCTCCCCTAGCAGCTCTCGTAAAGAACGGTAGACTGACCATCGGTCAGAAGATCGTTATTCATGGGGCAGAACTGGTGGGCTTTCCTGATGCCTGCACACCGCTCGAAGCCCCAGAATCTCTTATGTTAAAGGTAAATTAATTTAATGCACACTCTTGGTAAAAATCAGTCCCTGATTCAGTTAAATTCTAGGGAGGTTTCATATTTTAAATTTTAAACTTCGGCCTATTAAAGATGCTCCATTTCTTGAAAACATACTAATAGTCTGAGTGTAAGTGGCAAATTTCTCAGACTGTTAAATTTTTTTGTGCTATTTTTGGGAAACCGAGAGAGTGATATTGAGCTCAAATAATGCAGGAGCAAATTTGCACTGGATTTGATTTTCGGTTATGGGTACCTATAGCCCTTGGTGCCATCTTGTTCTCATAGTATTGCTCTGCTTCCACCCTGATTACTCGATTAGACCTTTATTCCAGTATGATTAGAAAATTAGGTTTCAGTGATTCTTAAATATATAATAATAAAATGTACCTTTCATCTCTGTGTAGACTTAAACCTATATAATAGGACTTTGTCATATTTTAATAGTCTACAATATTGATAAGTTACAAATACAATATTGTACAATATTGTACAATAGTCTACAATATTGATCAATTACAAATTGATCAATTACAATAATTGATACTGAGAAGTTACTAATATTGTGCAGTTAGATTCACTTATGAGGTGAAATAATTTACTTCTGTCATATTCTGGATCACTCTACTTCAAGAAGGCATTTAATAAATTAAACATTTTTAAGTAAAGAGATACTTTGTCATTAACTCCACATTGTGTTGCTTTTAGTTAAGCTGCAACAGCCTTTTGTTTTATGTTGCTTAGAATATTAAAGTTGTAGTAGCTTTCAATTTTTTGTTTTGCTTTTATCAAATCAGTGCATGTGCATAATTTCAAAACTCATGTAACATAGGCTTATGACCACCCCGCAAAAAAGCAGTCACTGAAGCCATCCTGCCTGACCTCTGTTCATGCTCCCCAAAGGCAACCACTTTGAATCTCTTTGGCAGTTTCTTTTGCTTATACTGCTATGTCATCTTTTCTCCTTCAGTTTAGACATTAACTGTTAGCTTCCTGCTATGCAAGTTGAGGAGTGAAGTCTGTATTCACTGTTTACATTATAATGATTGAAAAATATTTTTCACAGCACAGCATAAAATATACTAATTATGTTTTCTTTACAATTTACTGCTTTCCCTGGAGTTAACAACTGTCTTGCTTTTTTTGTTTTGTTTTATTAATTTTCTGTGTCCTTATCACCAACTCATTCCCACACAAGAGATACATAAAAATCATCTCAATATGTTAAAATACCTTTGTCAATTCTGTTTCTTTTTCTTGGAGATCTCTTGGACCTCTCCATACTCCTGCCCCATTCTGACATGGTTACCTTCTATGTATGCTGTACAGTTACATTTCTAGAAATTATTTTCACTTCTTTCTGTGTTGGAAGCCCTATTTTCTGGATTTCATATCTATATGGATTTATTCCCTAGCTCTAAAGGCACACAAGCAACCCCCAGAGGCTTTTTAAGAGAGGGAGCTTGTAGCTTTTTCTTTGAGCTTATTGTAAGGTGGCTGAATACAGAATTTGAGATGGAAATAATCTCTTCAGAATTTTGAAGACATTTTCTCTATTACCTTTTTACTTCTGGTATAGCTTCTGCTAAATTCAGTGCTATTCTTATTCCCAGTCCTTCATTATATGATCTGTTTCTAAAAAGTTTTGAAGATTGTTTGTCTGCAGTATCCTGAAATTTCCCAGCAAGGTACTTTGGGGTTGGCCTATCTTTTAAAATCATGGCCCTGGGTACACAGTGGCAAACAGTCTATAAACATACGTCCCTCATTGAGTTCTAGGAAATTTTCTTGAAGTAGTTCTTTGATAATTTCTTCCCCCTCCATTTTTTCCTTTTCAATTTTCTTGAACTCCTGATATTTGGGCAGTAGGCTTCTTTGATTCGTCTTCTGATTTTCTCATCTTTTCTCCTATTTTCTCTTTTGTTGTCTTTGCTCCCCCTTACTTTCTAGTTCTAATTTTGTAGTCCCTAAAATGAACTCGTGCCTATTGCATAATTTTCTGGTCTCCGAGGCCCTTATTACTCCCTAAATGTTTCTTTTTTATTACATCCTATTCTTGTTTCATAGATGCAATATCTTATCATCTGTCTGAAGCTATTATTAATATTTTGTTTTATTTTAGTTTCTTCTGCTTGCTGCATTTTTTTTTTCCACATAATTTTTTGTTTGTTTGGGTCTCTCAGGTTGGAGACTTCCTTCAACTGATGTTCTTTCCTCTTCCAGAGTGGGGCACTAATGAGTTGATCAGAAGCTCTGTGTGAGGTGGGCTTTTGTCAATTTGTGGAGTGATAAGACAGGGACTTGCTTTTGTTAGGAGACCCTCAAATATCAGTGACTGTCTCAGAGCTGAACAGAGTAAAAAAACTAATAGGGAGACTCATGTTTAGCATAAGGATTTTCAATGCATTTTTGTTTTCAGTACAGCATCTCAGCCTGCCCACCACCCCCCGCCTCCAGGGGCCTCTGCCTTGTGTTCCAGAGTCTAGGATGTGTGTGATTCAGCCTCTCCAGAAAGTAATTTGTCCTGGCTTCTTCTTGGTGTAAGGGAAGGACTCCTTGGGATAGGAAATGAAATCTGAGGTCTTAATTATCTTTCCTTCTGTTTTCAGCCACACCTCATGCTCCCTCCTTCAGAGGGACCTGTTGCCTCCAAATTCTGAGGGATTTCCATAAATTATTTTGTTTCCTAGTGGCTCCATACAAGTTTGCCAGCTGAGTAACGTTGAGCAGGTTATACTTGAGTTTTGTCATTTGTAAAATGGCAATAAGTCTTGGGATTGTTGTAAAGATCAAATGTTAGTAGACGTAAAGCACTTAACACTATCCAGGTACCATAAGAAGTGCTTTAGAAATGTTTGTTATTTTTATTAACTGTAATCATTCTCAGGATGCTTCATTATTTACCAGTTGTCCAATAAGCTTTTAGCTTCCAAAATTTTGCTAATGTCTCATCCACTGCCCTTCTTTCCCCAGTTCTCTTTGTCCTTTAGGTCTTTAATCCATCATGTTTAAATTGAAGACTTATTAATTTTCTAATAGTAATATTTACATTAAGACTCTACAACAGCATAAACAATTTTTTGAGAGACTATATTTTGAAAGTGTTTTCACTTTTGTACAGTTTTTCTACATTCTTATGTTCATGAGGCTTTTGAAAATGAGTATGTTTGAATGAATGAAAGAAATGAATGAAAATGTTATGACATCTGAAATAGAATTGAATATATAAACTTATAAATCGATTTGTTCATTAATTTGTCCAGATTTCTGCTAACAGTACTCGTCCTGCTCGCTGGTATGCCAAACTTGGATTCTCTCCTGATCCTAGGCCTTTCCCTCTCCCCTTGTCATCACTTTTCAGTGATGGAGGAAATGTTGGTTGTGTTGATGTAGTTGTTCAAAGAGCATACCCAATACAGGTATGATATATTCTTAAAGCTTACTATGTATTTCTTCCTTTTGGGACAATTAATTTGAATGATCCCTCCCTACCATGTATCTTTGTTTGACACATTTTACAGTGGATGGAGAGGACCCTATCTGGAATATGCGTATTTCGGAATGAACGAGAGGAAGAAAAGGAGGCAACAAAATATGCAGAAGCCCAACAAAAGAAACTAGAAGTTTTATTCAATAAAATTCAAGGGGAATTTGAAAAGCACGACGGTAAATGAGTTGTATATTACAAGTTCTTTTTAATATGAGAATAAGTGTTTTTTTATAAGATGTGTAGAGGCTTCTGATTTAACCTCTGTAATTGAGTGAATTTCTTTGTTTTGAATGATAGACTTCTCTTTCCTAATTCTGTATCTGAATTACATAGGTATACAGATAAGCACTGAAGTGATCCCAAATTATCACCTCTTTATTCAACACACTGAACTTTTAGATACTTGTGATTGTCTTAGACAATGAAACATTACATAACCACAGCACTTTTCAGAAGTCTTAAGTAAACTTCCTCTTAAGCTTCAGTACTAAAATGTTTATAGTATCCTTTTTTGGTATTAGAGAAAGATCAGCAGCAAGGGAAAAAACTGCCAAATTATTTTCCCCTAGACAAGTACAGTATGATGTCACTTACATAAGGAATGTAACTAAATCAAACTCATAAAAAAATAGAGCAAAATGGTGGTTATCAGTGGATGAGGGGTGGGAGGATAAAACTGATGGTGTTTAAGGGTAAAAGAACAACAAGCAAATAAGCTGTAGTGATCCAATGCACAGTATAATGAATATAGACAATATTGTACTAATGTGATAAATATCAATACAGTGGCAATCATATTAAGTATATAAATGTATCAAAGTAACACATTGGACACCGTAAATTTACACAGTGTTTTATGTCAAATATATTCAATAAAAAGGAAGGATAAGCACTCAAAAATTATTTTCCCCAAGCCGTGTATCATTTTCTTTCTTCAATATCCTTACCTACTTTATATGTAACTTTTGCATTTTCGTTGTTGTAGTTGTTGATTTATATGTTATTACACCTGGAGCTAGATCTTGTTTTCCCTGTGGCAGCAATTTTAATAATAAAAAAATCACAGTATTTTTAGCATAAAGGACATGACATTTATGTTTGTTATTTGCTGAAAATTTTATGTTCTGCGTTTCTTCATGATTTTCAACTTCCTGTTCTATATAAATCTGCAGAAAAATTGGACTCTCAATATTCGATTCACCAGCTCATGCTATTTTCATGATTAAGTAAATCATGAAATCATTTACTTAATTTACAAGTTACTCTAAGTAAGCTGTCTTTGTGACAATTTTTTAAACCATGAGTGAGTACACTAGTTTGAAATTTTCCTAGAAAACTTTTAGCAGATAAATTGTGTTTTGCCTTTTAGCCTCCCTTCTTTGGGTACTTTTTGCTTTTTCTCTAGCTTTCAGTGTTCTTAAATTTGTGGTTTGGCTAATTAATGATGCTTTTTTTCCTAGAAAATATAACAAAACGATGTATACCATCATGTGCATTAACAAGACAGCAAGTCTGTGCTCTGCAAGATGGTGCAGAGCTTTATGAAGCAGTGACGAATGCACCAGACCCGAGTTATCTGGAGGTGAGAGAGTAAGAGGGCATCCAGTGGGTCTTAATCTTCCTCCTTTATGGTGGGAAGCTCTAGTCCATCTTCTGGCCATTAAGGCAAGTGCTGTGTTGAAAGGGTGTGTTTCTCAAAGAGGATGTATACATTTCTGGGGTCCTCAGGGATGGGCCAGACCAGTGCAGTACATTTGCAGTTCTATACCAAATGGAGGATAGAAGAATAAAATACTTTTATATATTAGATAAATGTGGTTTAAAATACAGGCAAAACTTGTTTACATTTGAGGTAAAACAAGTATCTTCAAAGCATTGTCTCAGTTTCCATATGCTCACTTCTTTCTCAGATCCTACCTAGAGTTTATTTCCTAATCTTCTACCTTAAGGGTATTTTGGTGGAAAAGTGTCAGAAGTGCTAAACTGTGTTAGAATTATGGCTATGCCATTTATTAGCCAATTGGGCATAAAATAGCTATAAAATGGGCATAAAATCAGTTGTTTCAGGATCAAATTAGATAATGTATATAAAAGTGTACTATTATAAAGTTCCACGTCCATGTTAGTTACTAATATTGGAACATCATTTTATATGTTAAGCTATCTCCTGAATTTTTAGACACCTGGATATCCAGTTAATGCAAATTGTAGGATTAATTAGCTACATAGGAAGGAGAGGGAATTTGAGGAAAATTATTGTTTGTTTATTGATTAATCTCATTTATTTGATGACAGTAAATCTAGTATATAGCCTTAACTTTCTTAACTAGTGGGACTACAAAATAGACAAAACTCCCTTAAGAGAGTAAGCACTGCTTTTCTGAATAGAATTGCTCATATTCCCAAATGTGACAACTCAGATTCTGCCTGTGAGGAGTGAGTCTGGGTTTAAAGCCTGTGAGTATACTTGCTGAAAGTCTGTCAGTTAAGGCTTTATTATGCTTTCCTGAAAAATGATTTGCCTCTTACTGAAGCTGTGCTTTCTATGAGTCATCACTGAAAATAGTTTTAATTTCATCACAAAATTTAACAAAATATTATTTAGTCTTGTTTCCTTTTATGGAATTTATTTAAAGGAGAAAATAAGGGGGCAGAATGAGAGTTGGAAGACTTAAGTTGTAGCCCTGGGCCTGCCACTCTGTAGCTGGACAGATGATTTCTCTCTTGGGCCTCCCCACCACCTCTGTCAAAGGAAAGCCTGTGAGGGGCTTCTCACTAGGTCCTGAGAGTACATGGTTCTAGAGATTTCACGTAGATACAGTTTTCATTGCAATTCTTGGAGGGAAAAATAGCCATTCATTTCTAAAAGACCCTGCCCAAAGGGTTTGTTTTCAGTGACCATGTTGAATGTTGGGGGACTTTGTGTTTAAACATTATCTGCATATTTAGAAAGACCTGTTCAGGGTACACAGATCCCATAGTTTCCCTTCCCAGTATGGATTAGGATATTAAGATGTGTGAGGCAGCTGCAGTCTAGTGCAATGTGAGTCAGGATTCCATTTCATCTTTTATTTGATTTTATTTTTTGTTTATTCATTCATTTTTGTTGTACTGGGTGAGAGTCCCAAGAGATACAGACAGCAGTTTGCTAAAATGAGCAGGAGAGAAGTGTGGAGGCAGAGATAAGTGCTTGTAGCATGCGTCTGTTTTCAACACTATCTGCTGTTCCAGAGAGTTAATAAAATTATACTACCTCGGGTTAAGAATGAGAGCTCTTGAACTACCTCCACATACGCCCCTGCAACTTATTTATTCTCTCTGTACTTCAGTTTCGTTTTCTACAACATGCAAACAATACTAGTGCCCACCCCATTGGGTTATTGTAAGGACTAAATGAATTAATACATTTACCACACACAGATCCAATCCTCAGATACAGGGAGCACTCAAATGTCAGCCATTTATAACGTTGGTGGTTATGATTATTAGAGTACATTTATAAGTAGGGGGTTGTCTTGGCCCTCGGGAAATTTGTCACAAAGATAAGTGAACAGTTTAAGGCACCTGAAAATACTTGTTATGTGATGAGCTGAGTCTCAAATTTTATATTGTCATATTGTTAAAGTGAACTCGAATTCTGTTGTATTTTATCCCCATTTAAAGAGATGCATTTACAATGGATGAGGGGTTTTTTTGTTTGCTTTTTATTCTAATATCATTTGCCTTAATATATTAAATGATCATAGGGTTACTTTAGTGAAGAGCAGTTAAGAGCCTTGAATAATCACAGACAGATGTTGAATGATAAGAAGCAAGCACAGATCCAGTTGGAATTCAAGAAGGCTATGGAATCTGCTGAGCAAGGAGAACAAATTTTATCAAGGAATGTTACAACCGTGTGGAAGTTGCGTATCATAAGCTATGGGAAAAAAGAAAAAGATTCAGGTCAGTATGTAAATTTTATAAGTTAAAGTACTACATTAATAAAATGAGTTCAAATGCTAGATAAAGTATAAAGTGAACTTGTATCAGAGGAGTAAAAATGGGCTACCACTGCCCTCAAAACAATGCTATAATCCTTAGATCTTTGTTGTTTTGGTATTTGTTTTACAAGAATTGTAATGCTTATCAGTTCTTCCATTATATCTTTCTCCTCTTTATCTAGTTACACTGAGTATCTGGCGTCCATCATCAGATTTATATTCCCTGTTAACAGAAGGAAAGAGATACAGAATCTATCATCTTGCAACATCACAATCTAAAAGTAAATCTGAAAAAGCTAACATACAGCTAACAGCAACAAAGAAAACCCAGTATCAACAACTACCGGTACAAACTTTTCATTATGGTTTTTTAATTTTGATGAATGCATATTAGTTTATAGAATCTACGTACACTGATTTTTTTTTTCCTCGTAGGCTTCAGATGAAATCCTATTCCAAGTTTATCAGCCGAGGGAGCCCCTTTACTTCAGCAAAGTATTGGATCCAGACTTCCAACCACCTTGTTCTGAGGTGGACCTAATAGGATTTGTAGTTTCTGTTGTGAAAAAAATAGGTAATACACAGTGTGTTTTTAATTATAACATCTTATGGATGCTTTTGAAAAATAATATTTTTTAAAATTTGTCTTCCCTTAAAATTAATTGGAGTTAACAAATCAGCAAATTTGGTGACTAGTGATTTGAAAGTAAGCCTGTTTTAACCTTAATTCTTAATGAAAAGCAATTCTGCATTATTACAGGGTAAGAACTTACATCCCATTCTGTGCTATTTAATTTTAAAGAAATTGCTAGAAATGTTTTGTAGCATTTGAATGATTACTAGACAAATAATTATAATCTGCCTCTGCAGTTTATTGAACATTCAAGCCTCCATCTCCAGCTTCTCGGCAGTATCCCTCATTATCTGGACTAATGTCCCTTGTTCTAAAACCTACTTTGTTTAGTGTGGCTCCTCCTACTTTTTGTGGTTAGTTCTTGTTTGTATGGTACATCTTTTCCCCACTCTTATTTTTAACCTACCAGCATCTTTAAATGGGTTTTCTGACAACACAGTTGGATCTTGTTTTCTTATGCAGTTTGAGGGCCTGTCTTTTAACGGGTTTGTTTAATCTGATCAGCTTTAATGTGATGATTGATATGGTTGGATTAAAATCCACCACCTTGCTAGTTATTTTCCCCTTGTCCCATTAGTTCCTGGTGTTGGCAGGCTATTCTCTGTGATGTTAATGCACATTTTATAGCAGCCATTGTCTCAGACTCTCACTTCAAGAATGCTTGCATAGCAGAAAATCTTGGAAGGGTGGAGATCCTGTCTGCCTCCAACACAGAGGGCAGATTTGTTTCCCAACCAGGCAATCCGATCCCTTTTTCTATGAGTTTGGTTTTTTTTGTTTATTTTTGTTGTTGTTATTGTTTAAATTCCACATGTAAGCGAGATTCTGACTGTATTTTGAAGGAGGCAGACAGTGTAGGTAGGGTAAGGAGAGGAGTCAAGGAGTTAATGCCAAGGTGTTTGAGCACCTGGGAAAAGAGTTGCCATTCACTGAGAGGGGAAGAGTGCAAGAAAAACAGCGTATGTGTTGAGGGTCAGGAGCTCAGTTTGGTCAGTTAAGTTTTAGCACTTAGTATAAACAGAGATTTCCGCTTGACAGTTGGATATACAGGAGTCTGATCGGGGGAGTGGTCTGGGCTATGATATAAAGATAAATTAGGACGTCATCATCATACAGGTGATGTTTAAAGCTGTGAGACCGGCCAAGGTCACTGGATGCGGGAGTAGCTGGAGAAGCAGCTCGGGCACGCTGGTGCTTAGAGGCAGGGAGATGTAAAGGACTCGGTGGAAGAAACAGGACGAGCCACTGAAAGATGGCAGAAGTACTTAGGACAGTGAGCTGCACTGAAAGCGCAGAGGGAAGAAGAATCCCAGAGAGGTGAGAGTGATTCAGTCTCAGATGGTATTTGATAGCCAAGACAGCGAGGTGAGGGCCAGGAAGGGACTGTTGGCTTCAGCACCAGGGAGGACGCTGGACGCATGGAGAGGCATGCATATTAGGTTATAGAATGCAGCCATTTCAAGAAGATCATGCTTTAAGCAAAGAAGGGAAATGGAGCACTCACAAGGAGGAGAGTTGGGATCAAGAGAATGTTTTTTCTGATGAAAAAACCAATAGCAGCCTGATGAAATGGTGTATACTGATGAGAAAGGCCCAGTGAGGAGGGTGAATGCTTTCTGGTGGGGGGGGTGGGGGGTGGTAGCAGCAGCCCGCAAGGAGCAGGGGAGTCACCTACGCCAGCCTGACTGCCAGGAGCACAAGAGGTCTGCAGGGGCAGCCGTGCCATCCAAGGAGAGCCAGCAAGCTGGTAAGGACAGCAGTTACAGGAGCGGTTGAGCGGAGTGGGGATTTGTCCAGGGAAGGCGCTCCAGCAGACAGGGAGAGGTAGGAGATGGTGTGAAAGGAGTCAGTGTGCAGAGCTTTCTGGAGACAGCCCAGGGAATACAGCAGGACCTGGGAGCTGGCTGCTTGTCAGACTGACCTGAAACAACTTCTGATGGCCCTGGGCAGGACAGATAGTGGTGAGGAGGTGAGGTGTGTGCCAAGGAAAAGGCGGGTCTTGACTTTCTGCCATATCCCAAATCATTGTCTTCCCCTCTTAGTTATCACGTGATGGCTGAGTACTTGAGTTTCTTTCCACTGTATGTTGTGTATCCCTGGAAGATACTGTCTCTGTTCTACATTGTCTTCCCCAGTTGAGTGAGTCACCCTGTGTATTAATTTGCTATGCTGCTGTAACAAAGTGCTGCAAACGGGTTGCTTGAACAACCAAAATGTATTGTCTCACAGTTCTGGAGAGCAGAAGCCCAAAATCAGGGTGTTGGCCGAGTTGGTTCCTTCTGAGCCTGTGAGGGAGAATCTGTTTAGTGCCTTGCTCCTAGCTTCCGATGGTTTGCTGGCATTCTTTGGTGTTCCTTGGCTTATAGGTGCATCACCCCGATCTCTGCCTTCATCTTCACATGGCATTCTCCCCATGTACGTGTCTGTGTCCAAATTTCCCCTTTTTATAAGGACATTGGGTCGGACCCACCATAATGACTTCATCTTAACTTGCTTACATCTGCAAAGACTTTGTTACCAAATAAGGCCACATTCACAGGTACTGAGGGTTAGGACTTGAGCATCTTGGGTGGGGCACAGTTCAACCCATTAACACCCTGGAACATTCACTTCTGTCAGTCAGTCCTGGTCACGTGCTTCCCTTGCGGCCATTTTCATTATTACTGATCAGAAGAGGAAGAAGGCAAGGAGACGCAGGCCGTTTGCTTTCCTTTAGGTTTAAGGGTAATAACATTCTCAAGCTACATGTCATTTCACCAGTTTGGGGAAAGGAATTAGAAGCTGAGCCTTTCTGTGCCTGGCCTTATCCACAGTCTTGTTTCTTTCCTTCATCACTAATTTTTAAATTTTATATCAGGGTATCCCTCATTTGTGTTTTTGGTGAACATTTCTTTCTGTTTTTATTTAGTTTGATGTTAACTGTTAGAGGAAGAAAATTCTGTTACAGAAAGCTTCAGAGTGCCACCTTAAGCCTGAAGTACTAGTTACCTAACACCCAAATCTGATCATGATGTCTCCTGGTTTAAAATCTTCAGTGGCTCCTATCCCTTAGAAAACGAAACCCACACTCCTTCATATACCTGAAAAACTCACCTGCTGCCTGCCTTAAGCCACCACCCCACACACCTCAGCTCAACTGTTGTGACTTCGTGTTCCTGACCCACTACATAGAACATTTAGTACTTCCTACCTTTAAATATGTGTTCACTTTGCTTACAGTGCCCTTTGTCCTCCTTTCGTGAAGAATTGAAGAAAGGCTGTCATGCCTTAGCCAGCTTACAGGCCCCCCCCACCCCCAGCCAGATGCCTGTGCCAGGGTCGGAGCTTCCCTGCTCAGCTGCTGCGGCGTGTCATGGCTGGGTCGGCACCCATCACGTGCATCACATGGCCCAGGGGCCTGTCCCCACATTCCTGACCCTCCTCCCCACCCATGATACTGTGATCTCTTCAAGGACAGGGACTCTGTTTTAGTTCCTTTCTGTCCCCACTTCTAACGAAGTGGGGCAGGGCAGGGTGGGGGAGCAGGTAATTGTTGAGAACTTCATAAAGTCCTCATAGTAACACTGTTCATTTGCTGTTATTCCACTTTACAGATGGGGAGACTGGAGCTCAGAGAGGTTAAATAACCTGCCCACGGTCACAGTTATGTAAAGGATTGGAACCCATACTTTCAGGCTCTAATGCTTATGTGTTCTTTCTTACACTTCCCGCTGACAAAACCAGACCCAACCCAACCATTTGAGAATTGGACTTAAAAAAGGGACTTCTAGCATTCAGTCTGTTTTGTTACTACATTACAAAAACTGGTATAAAGTGAATTACTTAAATGAGACCACTTCTTAGGTCAGTTTCCCTGGGAAACCCTCAGATTTCCTGGAAAGCGCCCCCCAGAACAGCACCTGTGTGTCCCGTGGGGACTCTGCAGCGAGCATGGCCCTCAGGGTCATGCCGGCTTGAGGCTAGGGGCCAGTCACTGGACGCATTGGACGCATGCTTCCTCCAGAGAGCGGGCCCTACAGCGGAGGGCGAGCCTGGGAGAGGGAGCTCAGGTGGCAGCGGGCCATAACCAGTGCTCCCTGAAAGCGCACGCTGGACCTGAAGATGGAGGGCTCTGCACCCACACAGCATCGCTGGCCGGAGAATTCGTGAACGGAGGTTTAGAAACTGCTACGTGCTTTATCCTTTCAGTGAAATTTTCTAAAAAGAATTTAAAAGGTACAGCGAATTATGCCTAAGTTCAGAGCGGCCCCAGACTATAAACCAACAAAATAATTTTCTTCTTATCCTTTTATTTTCATGATTTTTTTAGTGCCAACATTCTAAAAGTGTTACTTTTAAAAAATTCTTCCAATTGTTACCATTTGTACAAGATGCATGGTAATTAGAGAAATAAGTAAAGTTTCTGTTTTGTTTTGTTTTTTCCAACGTATACGATTTGATTTAGCTATGAAACCTCTAGGAAAAAATGAAGAGAGGAAACTATCCTGGAAGCTGATTTTTATATTTTGCATTTTCTAAATGTTTTTCAGTAAACGTGTATTGCTTTCATAATTGGGGGAAAACAGTTTATTTTTTCATCACTTTAGAGAACAAGTGGGAGGGGGAGAGGCAGAGAGAGAAGGAAAGAGAGAATCTTAAGCAGGTTCCATACTCAGCATGGAGCCCAATGTGGGGCTCAGTCTCACGACATTGAGATCATGACCTGGGCTGAAATCAAGAGTCAGATGCTTAACCGACTGTGCCACCCAGACGCCCTGAAAAACATAGTTTAAAGAAGGGCATTTGATAGAAGGGCTATAATCAAGTTTTGAATATAATTAGAGGCAAATTCCAAAATTAGAAAATCGAACATGCTTGGGAAATATGATTTCTCTAAAAGCAATTTTTAATATTTAAGATTAAGGGGCGCCTGGGTGGCTCAGTCGTTAAGCGTCTGCCTTCGGCTCAGGTCATGATCCCAGGGTCCTGGGATCGAGCCCCGCATCGGGCTCCCTGCTTGGCGGGAAGCCTGCTTCTCCCTTTCCCACTCCCCCTGCT
Organism: Neomonachus schauinslandi; assembly: GCF_002201575.2. Lineage (NCBI taxonomy): Eukaryota > Metazoa > Chordata > Mammalia > Carnivora > Phocidae > Neomonachus > Neomonachus schauinslandi. Next base: position 69,218,332 of record NC_058405.1, on the reverse strand, counting down.
TGTGTTCCCTCTCTCACTGTGTCTCTGTTAAATAAATAAAATCTTTAAAAAAAAAAAAAAAAAAATATTTAAGATTAAAATCCATTAAATAAACCTACTTATAAAATTGAAAGAAAAGGAATTACCATCATTTGCAATAGAATAAACAAATCATTATCTGAGAATGGAATCCATTCCTGTCATTTATAAAGGGAAATGTAATTCTTACAGAGACAAGGAATTCTAAATAGTAGGATTGAATGGTTAGTGCCTTTGTCCTGTCCTGGTTTATCCAGTGGTCCCCTCCCATTTTTGGCATTGAAATTTTTTTACTTTTTTTTTTTTGAATAATTTCAGACCTTCAGAAAAGTTGCAAAAATAATACAGACTTTCCAAATATCTCTCACCCAGCTTCCCCTAATGTAAGCATCCTACATGACCATGGGACCATGATCAGAATCAGGAAGTTCACATTGGCACAATATTATTACCTACACTATAGAATGTAATTGAATTAGAAGTTTGTCATGCTATTTTCCTTTTTTTATTCCGGGATCCCACTTTCATTCCATCATCATTTCTCCTTATTCTCCTCCAGTCTTTGATAATTCCTCAGTCTTCTCTTGTTTTTCATGATCTTGACTCTTGAATAGACTGATCAATTATTTAGTAGCATTTCCCTCCATTTGGGTTTGCTGTTTTCTCATGACTGGAATAAGGTTATACATGTTTGGCAAAATTACCACAGAAACAGTGTTGTGCCTGTCCTTCTCTCGTATCAAGGGGTTAATGAGTTGATGTTGCTTATTACTGAGAGTGGCAACCTTGATCATTTGGTTAAGGTGGTGCCACCTTAACCTTGGAGCAGATTCTTTGAGATTGTGCAAGTCCTATTTCACCTCAGACTTTCACCAATTAATTTTAGCATCCATCAGCTGATTTTGTTTGCAACAGTTTTTATTGTAGTATTTGCCTAATGATTTCCTTTTTTCTTTTCCATTTATTGGAATTCATTGGAATTCCACTGTAAGAGCTGCCTCTTTTCCCCAAATTGACTTCCTAATTGATTTATATTGATTTATAGTATGGACTAATGAATATGTATTTTATTCTGTGGGTTAAAATTCAATACCTGCATTATTTTGTTTTGCTCCAGTTGTTTCAGTTTAGGCCATTAGGAAATTTTTCAGGTTGACTCCTGTAATTTTTTGAGCACCTCTTTACTGTTTGGCATCAACGAGATGTTCCAGGTTCATGTTGTATGTTCCTTGCCCCAGTGAAGTTGAATCAACTACTTCTCCGAGGAACCCTGGATTTTTTTTTTTTTTTTTTTTTTTTTGAGAAATTGGTGTTTACAGCCAACATCTGCTTGCTAGACTATGTACTCATTACTTCAGAGGTACCATTGCTTCTAGGCCCTTTTAGATAGAAAGGCCAGGAAATATGTTTGTGTTCCATTTTGAATTTCCTATCTGGTTGGGTTTATTTGTTTGTGGGCTATGTGAAGGGTGTGTGAAATACTGCGTTCTAAGAGTCAGCTGCACAAAGGCATACTCCAAGAAGTGTCAGTCTCTCTCATCCCTTCTACCCTAGTGCTGTTCCTCCCCTTCTGTCTACCCACATCCTATCTCTGTAGTTTCTGGTTTATCCTTCCTGTGTTTGTTCTCTACAGGTGGAAAGATACATGTATATATTTTCTTATAGCAACATCTTTCTTATATGAAGGGTAACAAATTTTAGTCTTTTTTTGGTGTGCTTTTCTCTTTTCACTTAACAGTGAATAGAGAGCTTTCTCTTTTTTTTTAAATTCCTATGTATTCTGTTCTTTTTGGTGCGGTTGTAAATGGGATTTTCTTAATTTCTTTTTCTGCTATTTCATTATTAGTACATAGAAACGCAACAGATTTCTGTGTATTAATTTTGAATCCTGCAACTTGACTGAATTCATTTATCAGTTCTCATGGTTCTTTGGCGGAGTCTTTATGGTTTTCTATATAGTATCATGTCATCTGCAAATAGTGGAAGTTTTACTTCTTCCTGACCAATTTAGATGTCTTTTCTCTCTCTTTTTTTTGGTCTCATTGCTGCAGCTAGGACTTCCAGTACTGTGTTGAATAAAAAGTGGTGAAAGTGGGCGTCCTTGTCTTGTTCCTGACCTTAGGGTCTCACTAGTGAATATGATGTTAGCTATGTGTTTTTCATATGTGGCCTTTATTGTATGTTCCCTCTAACCCTACTTTGTTGAGGATTTTTATCATGAATGTATGCTGTACTTTGTCAGATCCTTTTTCTGCATCTATTGAGACAATCATATGGTTTTTATCCTTTCTCTTATTGATGTAATGTATCACAATGATAGATCTGTGAATACCGAAACACCCTTGCATCCCAGAAATAAATCCCACTTGATCGTGGTGAATGTTTGTTTGTTTGTTTTTTAATGTATTGTTGGATTTGGTTTCCTAATATTTTGCTGAGTATTTTTACATCTGTGTTCATCAGGGTAATGCTGTCCTCATAGAATGAATTTGGATGTTCTCCTTCCTTTTCTATTTTTTGGAATAGTGTGAGAAGAGGTAGTCATTCTTACTTAAATGTTGGTAGAACTCACCTGTGAAACCTTTGGTCCTGGACTTTTGTTTATTGGGAATTTTTTAATTACTGATTCAATTTCATTCCTGGTAATCAGTCTGTTCAAATTTTCTGTTTCTTCCTGATTTAGTTTTAGAAGGTTAACATATTTCAGGGATGCCTGGGTGGCTCAGTCCGTTGAGCGTCTGCCTTCGACTCAGGCCATGATCTCAGGATCCTGGGATTGAGCCCCATGTTGGGCTCCCTGCTTGGCAGGGAGCCTGCTTCTCCCTGTCCCCACTGCTTGTGCGCTCTACTCTCTCCCTCTCTCTCTCAAATAAATAAAATCTTAAAAAAAAAAAAAAGGTTACATGTTTCTAAGAATTTATGCATTCTAGGTTGTCTAATTTGTTGGCATATAATTCTTCATAATGTTCTCTTCTAATCCTTTGTATATTTCTGTGCTGTCAGTTATTATTTCTCCTCCATTTGTGATTTTGTTTTAGTCCTTTCTCTCTCTCTCTTTTTTTTTTTTTGATGAGTCTGGCTTTAATCTGGTTTATCAATTTTGTTTATCTTTTCGAAGATCTAGCCTTTGGTTTCATTGATTTTTTTTTTTTAGTCTCATTTATTTCTGCTTTAATCTTTATAATTTCTTTCTTTCTACTGGCTTTGGGTTTTGTTTGTTCTCTTTATATTTTCTTTAGGTGTAAAGGTTATTAGGGATTTTTCTTGTTTCTTGAAGTAGGCCTGTATTGCTGTAAACCTCCCTCTTTAGAACAGCTGTTGCTTCATCCCAAAGATTTTGGACCATTGTGTTTTCAGGGCATTTCCTCATTCTTTCATACAGCTGCATAGTACAGCATTGTCTGAATGTGCCATACTACTCTTCTGTAATATAGGCTGCTTTAAATCGTTTATAATTACCTACAAACGGTGCTTCAGTGAATAAGTTCGTACACAGTATTTTCTTGAACCTTGTTCATATGTATCTCACTATTACTGGAAGTACATCTTCAGAATAGAGTACTAGAAGTGGAGTTGCTGAGTGGAAAGGTAAACGTGGATCACTTTGCTAGGTTCTACCAATTTTTTTCTCCAGAGGATTGCACCAATTTGTATTCCCACCAGCAGTGTATACCTGCTTCCCCATGGCCTCAGTAATAGAATATGTTGTCATACTGGCATTAAAATTTTAGCACGATAAGCAACAGGCTATTTTGGAAATCCTGAGCTTTCTCTAAATTTAGTTGTTTTGATCTGTTTTTATCATTAGCATACCAAAACAAATGGGTATATTAGAAGTTCCTTGCATTTTTTAAATTTACCTAACATATATAATGAAGTGGGGTGTTTTGTTTTGTTTTGTTTCTTTAGGTCTTGCTCCTTTGGTCTATTTGTCAGATGAATGCCATAATTTATTGGCAATAAAGTTTTGGGCCGACCTTAACGAGGACATTATTAAACCTCACACATTAATTGCTGCAAGCAACCTCCAGTGGCGACCAGAAGCCAAATCAGGAATTCCTACTTTATTTGCTGGAGATTTTTCCAGGTTTTCTGCCAGTCCAAAGGAGGGCCATTTTCAACAGCTATTCCACAAAATGAAAAACACTATCGAGGTAAAATTACTTTGTGCATTACCACGCATTTTGGTATTTTCCTATTTTGATGGTCAAATATTAAGGAAATATGGTGGCTTCTATGAAAATTGGATAGTTGAGATACGATGTAATGAGGTTTCATCCTGTATAAATTGCTCACGAGCCTGAGGAGATGGGAGGACAACAGCTGGGAGATGATGATTTGGAGGGGACCGAGTGAGGGGAACCTGTGAGGAGGACGGTCAGAGCTACAGATCATGTGACCAACAAGAATTACAGGAACTGCCCATGGTTCAGAGCAGTTGGTAGTGTAGTTAGTTAGTAACATGCAGATTCCAAATTTACATTTTAAACTCCATATCTAGTATTTTATAGTTTATATCTGTCTTTGATCTGAAATACTCCCAAATAGGAGAACACTGAAATTTATTTTCCCTGGATAATGTATGCATTTTATCCTTAAATCTATATAAACAGCAAGTAATAATATTAGCTAAAGTTTAGAGTACTTACTGTGTGTCAGGCCTTGTTCCAACCCTGTCGCATTTAATTCTGTCACCAATCCTATGAGGTATGGAGCTTTTTTCCATTTTACTGATGAAAACAGGTTAAGGCACACAACCAAGTTGTTAGAAGCAGGATTCATACTTAAGCCATCTGAATGTGTAGCCCAAACTATTAACTACTTTGCAGTGCTGCCTTCCAATAAAATTTTGGATTTTATAAATTGCTAACTAGTAAAGAATCTTCAAGATAATCCTCTTTAATATTTGAAATGTGTGTTATTCAAAATATATATAAATAAAATTATGTTTTAAAAGCATTAGAGTAGCCAGCTATGTGAAGGAGTTTGTGTAATATTTTACCTAAAGACTCAGTACACATAGTGAAGAATAACACCCTGATTTATCTGGTTCCTAAATTGGAGGGGGGGGGTGCATTCATTATTTGGCTCCCATACAGAGTACATCCAGGTTTTCTCTGAGACTGTTTAAGAGTACTTCAGAGACAACTGACTGTCATTTACATAGCATTTTTAAGTCTTACAAAATACTCTCATCAATTAGGTTAAATCCTATAAAATTGCTGGTATTTGACCAATTGAAATTTCTGAAACAACAGTTTTATGTGGTTTAGCCTACACATTGTTTCAGTTAATTCTTGGAACAGACATGAGGTGATTCTCTCATTTTACTACTAACCTAAGGCATACTCTATAGATGTTAGATGATTTACAGCTATCAGGTAGGAAATAGAGCTGGACCTGGAGACCGTCTTCCAGCTACGAATCCAGTATACATGTGAAACCTTGCTTATTAAACTGGATGATTGGAAAGATCTCTCCCATCTCTTTCCTTCCCTGACATACAGACTCCCTCTCTCCCTCCAACCACTGTGTTGGCTTTGCATTTTTACACTGGCAGATTGCTTGACAATTGCTGTCAAATTTGGGGTGTGTCATTCTTTTCCTTCTGGTCTGAACCTTTTATTTCTGGTTTTAAAAGTAACATTTTCTGAAAACATGAATATGTGCCTTTTCATTTTACAAAACAGCTTTTCCCGTTTATTTTCTTAGAATATTGGTGTGTTTTGCAATGATGCAGAAAACAAACTTATGCATATACTTAATGCAAATGCTCCCAAGTTGTCCACCCCGAATAAAGACTGTGCTTCAGGGCCACACACTGCTCAAACAGTCCTTGGCATGGGAAATAAATTTCTGGTAAGTTAATGTAAATTTAAGGAATTTTGTAAATATTATAAATGAAGGCAATAATATATTTTGGTGCATACCTAGTAAACATGGTAAAATGTAATTAAACTTACCTAGAAAGTATGGTTCATTGTTATCTGGCTCCTGTAAGTCTAGGTTATCTAGAAATTCTATCTTGTTTATCAAAGCCAGAATGTAACGTTCTTTGGGGGCAAATTTTACAAACAGGTGCTTTCATTTTTAGCTTTGCAAGTACATGTGATGGAAAATACTTTGTGTCCTTTTGCTCGGAGGACTAGTCTATACAGTTAGGGTTGTTTCTAAGCTCAGTTTGATTTAACTCTTTAAATCACAATACATGTACATCAAGCCATAAGGTCTGTAATACTGGCTGATGACTAATTTTTAAGTAGCTAACAGTTGCTAGGTGTATCTATATTAACTCAATCTTCACAATGATCCATGGGATGGAAATTATCTCCATTTTACAAATGAGGAAACTATGTCCTAGAGAGGCTGAACAATTGCCTAAAGTCACAAAACTAGAAAAGTATACCTACTAGAACCCAGTCAGTCTGTGCTCTTAAAATGGTTTAAAAATGCTTATCTTTGTTTAAACTGTTAATGAAAAAGGAAAGATTAGTGCATAAGTTAGGTCCCCCTAACTCCTTTTTTGTCTTTTAGTACAATTAGTCTTCATTCTTCTTTCTTTTCCTGTCATTTTTATATCCTTTTATGCAAAACTATTTCCTTCTGGAATGAGCACAATCATATCAAGGTCTCTTGGAACCATCTGACCTATGAGTCATGAGGGGAGTGACAATGTGTGTGGTATTTGTGTGCTTAAATATTTCTAATGAGGGGTGCATGCGTGGCTCAGTCAGTTAAGTGTCCGACTCTGGTTTCAGCTCAGGTCATGATCTCAGGGTTGGGATCGAGCCCTGCATCGGGCTCCACACTCTGGGGAGGCTGTCTGCTTGAGATACTCTCTCTCCGTTTCCCTCTGCCCCTCCCCCCTTCTGTCTATCTCTAAAATAAATAAATGAATCTTTAAAAAAAAAATTCTAATGAAAAGCTAACTTGGTGATGTTTTATATATTAGTGCATAATTATCTAGGCTGCTTTTTGTCTTTTTATCAGATGTCTTCTCCCAGTAGTGAGATGAATTACCAGAGTCCTTCATCACTTTGTAAGCCAAAAGAGAAGTTTGTTCCCACACCTGGATCAGCCCAAATGATTTCAAAGTCTTACTGTAAAGGGGAGAAAGAGATGGATGACCCAAAAAGCTGCAAGAAGAGAAAAGCTTTGGATTTTTTGAGTAGACTGCCTTTACCCCCACCTGTCAGTCCCATTTGTACATTTGTTTCTCCAGCTGCACAGAAGGCCTTTCAGCCACCACGGGCTTGCGGCACCAAATACGAAACACCTATAAAGAAGAAAGAGTTGAATTCTCCTCAGATGACTCCACTTAAATTTAGTGACCTTTCCCTTTTGGAAAGTGATTCAATAGCAGACGAAGAACTCGCATTGATAAACACTCAAGCCCTTTTGTCGGGTCCCGCAGGAGAAAATCAACTTATGTCTCTCAGTGACTCCCCTAGGACTGCTCCCGAGAGCTCAAAGGATTTTCTGAGGCAGAAAAGGCATTCTGCTGCATCTGGGGTCACAGGATGCGGGAGCCCCCAGGCCCTCACCGAAGAGCGGGAGACCAATGTGCAGGACGCAAGTACAGTGAAAAGGGCATCTATGAGACTGCAAAGGCGACAAAAACAAAAATGACAATAAATCAGTTACTGACTAAGCCTTTCCAATTTGTAGAAAATGCAGCTTCAGCCTATCAGGATTTGCATCAAGTACATCAGGATTTGCATGAGAAAAAAAGGACACAGTCCCAAATCTCCCTGTGTGCTTGTCTATCTCAGGAATGCGCCTGGCCTGTCTCTGTAACGATATACTTTAATCTCAGTTACATGTCCGAAAATTGACTGTGTATTTATTTACTAACCAATCAAGAAAAAAAATCTTTAAATCTTTATCACTGGATTTGATCACTGGATTTGATCAGGTGTATTTTACAAAGTAAACATACCTTTCTCTTTAAATTGTGTCCTTAATTAAGTGAAACTAGGTTTCTAAGTACAGTTATTTTGACTCCTGTAATTCCTTTTAGTTTAGTTCCTATTTTAGGTGGTTTGGTTTGGTTTGGTTTGGTTTTTTCAGAGGTAACCCACTATGAACCACTTTTCCTTAACGAATGTTGGTTCTCTTATAGTTCTATCCTGATCAAAAATCAGAGGGAGTAAGAAACAACAGTGGTGTTTTCCTTAGACCAATTCTTCAACCTTAAGTCAGCATAACTGCAAGAAAAACAGAATCTTCAATGTAATTCCTTTTTATGATTCCAGTGTGATCGCTGAATTATTTTAATTAAAAATTCAAATGCTTTAAAGCAGATTTCATAGTGTTCTTGTTTTTTTAACAAAATGATCATCTGCAACTTAAGAGAAAATCTTTTTCAAATTGGCCGTGATTCTACCTGCTTTATTTTTAGTCCTATCACAGGACTCAGCAAGTCCTTCCTTCAAACCTGGTTTTCTCTAACCACCAAGGCAGACAGGAATAGTTCAATATAAGAGGACATTCTCATCTGTTACCTTTCTATGCTTAATAGAGAAAAGAGAATGCAGTTCTAATAGGAGCTAATAGCATGGAGAAGCTCTTCAGACAGGTCTTTTAATATGTCTTAAATTTATATAAAATACCATGTTTTCAAATCTAATTATAAACACATTTCAAACCCTAGAATAAATCTTTTAGGAAGCAGTTTTTTTCTTTCATAACTGTGATCCATGATTTTTCTCTCCTCTAAAAATTATTAACATAATAAATAGTCCATTCTGCAGTTTTTTAACTCAGGTGTTCTGCCAGTCTTAATAATATGTGATTTAAGTTTTGTTCAGACAATTTGGTCCTTCACACCCCAATCATTTTCCAAGTGATCCACTCTAGAACAGGGAATAAAACTTGAATCTCAGGTGAACAAAAAGAATTATAAGAATTTTACCTCTTTTTTTTCATTCCTAGAAAACCCGAATTGCTAGTACCTCCTCCATTCTTCATTACCATTTAGATCACAGAGAGATCTCATGCACACACTTCTTTTTTTATGTTGTAAATAATATAGCAAAGCTATATAAGCAAACTATGAAGCTTAAGTATATATGGATATTATCCTCTAAGAAGTGACAATGATTTCAAAGTCAAGAAGGTACACTGTATAAGGAATAAAAGGTAAAAGCAACTTGTGTTATTCAACAATCACTTAATGAGAGCCTATTATCTTGTACATAAAGCCCTACGCCAGCTATATGAATGATGCAAAGGTTAGTAATACAAAACACCACAAGCTAAAGTTGAGTGTTCAAAAAATTACATACGAATTAAGAGAAAAAATAGATCACTTCTAGCTGGGATAAAGCTGGCAGCACTTAATCAATTCTTTTTATGTTTCCAAACCAAGTATTTCAGGAGTCATACAAGAAAAAAAAAAAAAAGAGAGACAGGGACACTACTCTTCTGAACTCTTTAAAAGCTCTGGATCTAAACCTGGGGCCACTTCATACTGGTTACATAGCAGTAAGATTTCACTCGTGTCAGGTATTGAAATGTTAAAGTAATAGTCTTTCTAATGTGCACAGATCAGATAATTTCAGCATGTAAAATACAAGGTTGCTTTTGTCTTTATGTCTCCTATTAGAGGAGACTGGTAAGTAAGTTTGATATAGAAAAACTGGTTCTTAATATGGTAGAATTCTATGGGATTTAGGTGATTAACTTTTTTATATCATTGGTCTAAAAAAAGTTTAGATTCAATGACAAATTCATAGAAAGCAATACCATATGTAATTTTTAATAGCCATAAAAGCACCATTATATAGGACACTTAAAATAATATTTCACAGAACATTAGAAAGAAGCTGTTGGCCAACAAGAAATAAAGCATACATCCTACATGGTCTTACTTATCATGGTCTCACACCAAATTAATCTGATTCTAACCTGCTGAGATTTAATTTGGAATCGTAGATTCAGTATCGGCATAAGAGGGACATTCCAGAGTTGTGGCAGAACTTTATTGTCTTAATGCCACATAAAACACCAAGACTGGTCATCTTCCAATGGGCATGGCTTAGACATACCCCTGTATGATATCTATCTTGGGATGCTTAATTCCTTGCACTCCCAAACATTTGGGCAGCCAAGTATCACACACATGTCTATTAACAGGCATAATTTTAAAAACTGCTTAACTCTCTTAAAAATTGGTGTTTTATAACATCAGGCTTCTTTAATTTACACTATTAGCACAACAGCCAAAAGTTAGTCAGGTTAAACTTATTCAATAAAGTGGTAATTTAAAACCAAGATGTGACTTTAAATAATGACACTGATTTTCCTCAGCAGCTTGTAGAGCTGTTAAGAAGGATTCGACAGGGGCGCGTGGGCGGTTCAGTCGGTCAGGCACCTGACTCTTGATTTCAGCTCGGGTCATATCTCAGGGTCGTGAGATCGAGCCCCGCAGTGGGCTCCGTGCTGAGCGAGGAGCCTGCCTAGGATCCTCTCTCCCTCTCCCCCACTCTCGCTCTCTTGCTCTGCTGTCTCTCTCTCAAAAAATTTTTAAAAGAAGGATCCGACAGACCTTTTTAACAATAACACATCACTAGAATAAAGGAGTAATTCCCCAAGTGTCTACTTCGAAGGACATTCCCTTAGGTGTATGCTCTCTGGCATGTGCGTTTTAAAGGAAAATCAGTATCATCGTGACAGCCACACCTCGCACATTTTGAGGATACACAGATTCTCAGAGTAGCAACGGCACTAACATTTTTCCTGCCTCCCACTTCTCCCCCACTTTTCCAACTTTCCTGATGGAGATGAATTTCCTGGAAAAATAGATTCCTTCAGAGAAAGTGGTACTAAAGCTTCTACATATTAGACTTAGGTGACTGCTTCCATGCTTGGGTACGTTCTCAGGTTTCAGTTTCCAATCTCTGGCTTCCCTAGAGAAAGAGACTCTGTTTACAATCAAATCGGCCGAATTCCCAGCGTCGGACCATGCATACAGGATCACTTTAACAAATGCTCGGCGAAGATGAAGTATAATGGCTTCTGCTCAAAAACTTTCAGGTCCAACTATTTACACTGGAATTAGAGCTTTGACGAAAACCGAACAAAGAATAAATACCAAAATTGGCAGTAAAAACTGATTTAGGAAAATTTCGAATGCCTGTAAGATAGGCTTCTAATATCCATGGTGACAACCGCCTCTTCTGTTACAGGAGCCCTCGTTTGTGAAGCCCCCAGGAGCCCTCCGGTTGGGAAACTCTGCATAGGGATTCCAGTATCGTGCGCCATTGGAAGGGGACGCGTTATTCCTGTCCTGGTTTCTGTTCATTCTGCTGGGCTTTTCGGCGTGAAGCACGCTGTGAAAGGTAACATCGTGTTCATACCGCTCCTTCATTCGGTGTATTTTTTCTCTTGGGACTCCATGAATGTTTCTTCTACGTGGGAACAAATGCAAACATTTACTTAAGGCAGCCTATCAAAAGGAATTACTTGCATTTTACTTAGAGATGCACTCCCTTGTCTCAGGATTTAACTCTCACAGAAGCGTGAGGTCTCCTTAAGGAGTTCTCTTTCAGGCTCCACTCCTGTTTTGCATGCTGCCTTAAGCCTAGCAAAGAGCAACACCTTCACAGATGCTTTGTTTCTAGAAGTCTCAATTCTGTGCCTCAAGACGTAAAAGAACACCGTGAGGTCTTTTTATTATATATTTGCCTTTTAATCATGCATATCTCTATAACCGATTCATGTCAGTCAGTCCTAGGTACTTCTAGATGCTAATTAAAATAATCTTAAATTCAAGTGGGCATGAGAATCCACTGGGGATATAGTTCAAAATGCAATTACCAGAGATTCCCCACAATGGAATGGGGCCCATGAACTAGGATTTCAACAACACCCTCAGGCAATCCTGATGGGGGTGGGCCACAGACCCACTTTGGAAACACTGTCTGCTTGTAACCATAGAATGAACTAGCCTTATTCCTAAAAAGTAAATTCTGATCTCACTGGTTACTTTACATCACTGGCATTATCTAGTAACACAGATAGTGAATATCAGAACTCATGCACTCAGTCAACAAGTTAGTATTACTTGGACATGTATTGCTTTATAAATTAGAAGCAGCATCTAGACCATAAATGAACCACAGACTGTTCAACATCTAAAGATCTTTAAAGATTTAGCCTAAATGCAGAAACACCACTGACATGTGCAATCCCATGCAGAGAAAAGTGCTTTCAAACGCTCATTAATGAAGAAGCATTTCAGCAGAAAGTTAAATGTGTCCTTTAAAAGGACCAAGTCCAAGCCAAGGTTTAGCATTTAGCATTATATTAGAAAACTGACCCAAAACTAAAGTCTTCACATTAATAATTCCAAAGTTATCAATTTCCAAGAATTACCATTTCTGGCCTGAAAACTACCATGTCCATTTCCAGCCTGAAAAGATTCTTTTGTTCGGTCTGAAATACCTGAAAATAGCAGGATACATAATGAGGAACTAGAAAAACAAAGAAGTACCTTGCTAACTCTTGAACGTTGAATTTCCAGCGAGTGTCAGGTTCTCGGAATATAACTTCATAGTTATTTTCAAGTGCCTGATTTTTCAAAAGTACATAAAACATTGAAGACATGGTATGTATGTTTGGGAATGTTTATGCTGCCATTTCACATTTACTACAAATCCTTTCTACAATTCCTCTGTTTTACCAGTAATCCAAGGCCTGAGTTTATCTTAACAAGTACAGTTGGTTCATTTCCATGCTTAGCCACTCTCAGACTATATTATGGCTCCCAATGATAAATTTTGGTCCATTTTATCTACTATGTAGGAAAATTATAAAGGTTCTTTGTTTTGGGACATTTTTAAAAAATAGATAGCTGGACTAGTTTTAAATATCCTATTCACAGGTATGAGAAATACATTCAGTGGCTTCTCAAAGTCCCTTATATGATTATCACATAGCGTTTCTTCTGTCAAATGCCCTGTCCCATCCCTCACACCTTGGTTAGAAAGTCAGGGTGCCACAGGAACAGAGCTTATGAAATAAAAGTGATTTTCCCATACTCTTTACAAACTCTTCCCACCAAAGGGAGCTTTCCCCTCTGATGCAACACAGTTTGGCCCAGTGCACTGTGCCCCATTTTCCTCGAGTTTAGAAAATGATTACAGTTTCCATATAAACATCCAGATATTCTTTGCATTCATAAATTGGCTACTACTTTTTTTAATCTCAAAATCTGAACTTTATTATCACTATTGTTTATTGTGTTCTAAAATACAGAATGAAAAGAGCAAAGTAAAAAGATTTCCTCTTCATTCTTGAGATGGACCCCTCTAATTAGAGAAGGATTCAAATATCATAAGTGGAAAATATCTAATTTCTGGGTCTTACTAATAGCTGTGGATGGCTGAAAAAGATTGTACATTCCAGATAATAAAAAATAAAAAAGTAAAATATCTTCCCTTAAGCCACTCTCCCGCTAACTCTTGGTTTTGAGTTGTGCCTTGATTAGACTATTCATGTCCTTGTTCATTTCTCTCCCAAGTGGACTCTTGGTCCATGAACTGAAGTAACCACAAAGCTGATGTTCATTCCTTCCTACTCAGGAACCCAAAGTCCCACAGGCTGGGCCCAAGTAAACCTGATGGACGTACAGTTCGAGAAAAGCGCACCTATATGGAAGCTAGTTTGCCCCCAAATTAAAAAGAAGTCACAAGTCCCGTTTTGGAGATATTCCTTTTACAGTTAGCCTAGTGGGGATTGTGTGTGACAAAATCAGACTACTCAGCTGTCTTCTTCCTGCCCTGTGTGTTTCAGGATCTTTTCTCCTGTCTATATACCCAATAAGAAGTGAAAATGTATTACCATAAGAGATGAAATATGTCTGAAAAAAAATCAGACATATTTCAAAATTAAAAATATGCACAATGTTTTATTCATCTTACCGTTCTTTCCTATTCTGACAATAGAGAGCCGAGTTGTTATCTTTGTATATTTATATTCTAGTATCCTAATAGGGTTACAGTGCTAATTCTCAATCTGTTTTTAAACCAAAAAAAAAATTGCCCAGACTCTCCCGCACCAGTACCGCCCAGCACTGAAATCCCTGGCTTGCCAAAGACAGAAAGGTCTTATTATTATCAACCACTCGGCTAGTAGCGTTGTCCAACCAGTATTTCTGTGCAAGTCTCAGAGGGTGCTCCTGGGCATGTATGTCTCCCCTTGGGAAAACAATCAAGACAGAAAAACTATCAAGAATTCAGACCAAGGACAATTTAAAAACGTACCCTGAGGTGATAATTAGCATCTCAGCGAATTTCAGCCATTGAACAACCGAGAAACACTAAAATTAAACCTCTTTACCTGCGCCCTGAGAGAGCTACGATTAATAAAGATGAGATCATGGCAGATCAGAAGAAGAGGAAAGAACAAATGTTGCAACTTTCTCACAAAATGTCCGTAACTGAAAATTCGGAATGATGCTTCTTCCTACCATGACTGCATAGGGCTTCATTTCCCAGGCGTGGAGGTTGGTATTATCAATAATAATGGGGGATATGCCATTCCTCATTGCTTTTCTGGCTGCAACACAATGTTACAGAACAGTGAACAACATGCAACAATCAGAAGGGTGAGCGTACTCCATATTTTGTTATTTTTTATCACAGCTGTCCTCATTACACAACTTTAGTGCCACATATTTCAGAACCCATTACCAGTCATTTTCTTTTTCCTGGAATCTAGGAAGGTTATTATGCTCTGACATTCTGTTTAGGGGGGGAAATGGCAGAACTTTTGATTACGCTCCTTCTAGAAAACGTATTCATTCTGCAGGAGCTACTATCTATGTGCGCGATAGGATTTCCCGGGGAATTTGGAAAGGAATTTGTCACCTCTTTTCTGGTTCCACTCATGCGCTTCCTCCAGGAAGTCAGGATTGAACTCATAGGCACCGTCTTCCCTGAAGAAAAAATCATCCGTGCTGAAAATCAGGGCCCTGGGAAAGTCGTGTTGCAATTGTCTAGAAAGTGGGGAAATAAGAGATTGCTTTATGACTAATCACAGCCATTATAGATTATTTCCTTCCATCTCTAACATTTAGCGGTTTGTAATTATGAGGCCACCAGGTTGCGTGTTGTTGAAATTCAATTTAAGGAGAGAGATGCTTATCATCCCTAGAAGGTACCAGTCCTCCACAGGAGGCTGTGTGTGCGGCCCAACTCCTAAAACTCAGAAGTGTGGTCACCGCATTGACTTCTGCAGCACGAAGACTGACTCTAGATCGGGAGGTTAGGAGAAGGCGTGACGACAGCCTCCTCGTGGGCACTAGTCCTCATTGCCTGTTGTGCAGGGATGCACCAGTGCACCGCCCCCAGGCCCGCCCCCGCTGCCGGCCCCCAGACGGCAGCCCGGCCCTCCCGCCCCATCTCTCACCTGTCCCGGGTCCCAGCTCCTTGGAGCTCTGGTCTCTGTAATGACCCATCTGAGACACTAGTTCTTGCTGAGGTATGAGAGGTGGATAGAAGGGCTGCATGTGCGTGCAACCCTCATCCAGGTAACAGTTTACATCTTAACAGTGACCTACACCAAATGGGAACAAGCACACTGGAAGGCAAGAGGTACAGCCGGCCTTCCCCAGGACTTCTTAAACTACTCCCACACTCTCGAAATATGAAACTATCACAGAAAAAAGGAAAACATCATGGAGTGCCCCCTTTAAAACAAAACAAAACCAACAAAAAAGCATATTAAATTCTGCACAAAATCACTTCCAAGGGCAGATATTTCCACTTGAAATCCTTATTCAGACAACTTGGGGGGAGAAGATGGATGCGAAGGTAGGTAGTAACTGGGTAAATCTCTGAGCCTCCTCTCGTCATCTGTAGAAACGAAGGATGATTTCACCTGTCCTGCTAGGTCACCACACTGATCCGATAACATGGGGATAATCACGGGTGCAGCGCCCGACACGAGTGTCCGTTTCTTTCCTTCGTCCCTGCGGCACCAAAACAAATTCCGCACGCAAGCAGAACATATGACCGAACGGGAATGCTCAGAACACAAAGCAGGGTGGGGGAGAATAAAAAGGAAAAAGCTTGGAGGAAAAAAGGTTGGAGAATGACAAGAACAGGAAATGCAAGGAGAAAGCAGAGCTGTTCAACTGGTGGTGTGTGTTTGTCCTTCTCCGTGAGAAAAGCTCTCTTTAATCAGGAGTGAGCAGAATGCGCCTAAGGCACCAGAGCCCAGATCCTAAACAAGCTTCTAAATTGTTCTGAAAGGCTTGGGTTCAATTCTTGACTCTTCCATACCCAGTCAGGTGACCTCTCTCTCTAAGCTATTTCCCTGACCGAAAACCACAGATAAGCATCACTACCTACCCACCTACCTATCATTTGACTGAAGTGCGGATGAGATCAGATCTGGGGAAACATTTTGCAAATAGTGAGGCACTTTAACAGTGTAAAGTACTATTATTGTATTAATAGTTACAACACATGAGATCAAATTTACCAACCCCAACTGTTGATGTGCCACAGTAGTAAAATATGCCGGAGTGTGTATGTAATCTTGAAATTACTGCAAGTGAATTCGTATGGCTGTGAATGAAAGAGATGAAAAACCAAAATAAAGCAAACGCCTCAATGTTCAAGAATGAGTGAACACATTCCAGAAACAGGAAACAAACAAACATCTCTGTCAAAATTCTTCAGCAGGCTTGATGGCATTCAAAAAGAAAGCAGCAGCATAGCTAATGGGCTGAGTTGGTAAACAGGGAAAAATTCAATGGACATAATCTTATATCTTGATTTAGACAGGAATCTGATGGTCTCTCTTAATGGCCTTGTGGAAAAATGTAGACGAGAAGATAATGTATTTTAATACCCAGAGAATATTAGATAATTATCCAACTCATTAAACATTTACTAAGCATTTAATATATGCCAAGTACTGGGTGAAGTGTTAAGGTACAAAAAGAAAACAAAATAGCTGTTTTCAAGGAATTCAGAGCCTAGCCAAGGAGCCAGACACAGCGGACCTAACACTCAGTGTAAAGAGCTGTACGGATGAAGGACAAGAGACTTTGGGGTCGGGAACAAGTTCAGACAGGGAAGCATTATAAAGGCGACACCAGTGGACTTGGATCCTGAGACATGAGAGAATTCCGCCGCTGGGGGAGGGGGTTAAAAGCACAAGAGGTAAATCTCCTGCTTCGGGGGCTTGTTATGAGAAAGGAGCTCTAGGGAAAAACCAGAGCGAGTAAAAGGGGCAATTCGTATTTGCAAGCGGTTTTCCATTCTGAGTGCTACACAATGTAAAGAGAGATTTGGCAAGCTGGACTATGTCCAGAGAAGAGTGACCAGGTCAGTGTAAGGTCTGAAAAGCATGGAAACCGTATGAGATGAGAAGAGATCACCAAAGGGATGTGGGGTGTTTAAAGTGGGAACAGATGATCAAAGTGATTCATGATGGTGCTCCCATCCCAGGAAGCCTGTTGCCGGGAAAGGTAATGAACTGAGTTCATGGATCAGCAGTTTGGGTTGGGCGCTTGGGGGCTGTCCTGCCCATCCTGCCTGGGATCGTTCCTGCAGCCACAATCCTCTGACAGGGGAGGGGCTGAGTGGTCTCCGCCGGCCTCCTCCATTGACGAGTCTGCTGACTGCCGGCCCCGCCTCTCAGCCCCTGTGGTCTCTCAGCCTCAGGGGGGTCAACCTGGGCGCTTCACCAACTGCAGTAGTTCAGAGGGCAGGAGTGCAAGCTGCTAGGCTTCCACCACGTTCTGCTGGTCAAAGCAAGTCGCTGTGCTGGCCCCCAGTGAAAGCGGAGGGAACTAAACCACGGGAGAGGTGGCAAGGAAATGTAGCCACTTAAACTCTACCACGGGTACACCGTGACACAAAAGTATAAAGGAGATTTGATGAAACAAATCTGCCTCGTTTCCATATACATGTCTTTTATTTGACTTTAAAGATACTCAAACTGAAAAGCCCAAATCATAAGTCCAAACTTTAACCTCCAAGGCAAACAATTATGATGACACCTTAGAAAAAAATCTAAAGGCAGCACTAAGTGCATGTGTATTTTATATTTGTGAATATTTTACAGTTTCTAAAGTATTTTCATCAGTGTTACCTAATCTAAATAATGAAAGCTGCATTCAGAGGTTAAATAGCAGTGTATAACTTACTTTCCTTATCTTTGTATATACTAAGTTAAGCAAAGTTACGGATATTGGTTCCAAGAGTTGTTTTTTTTTTTTTTCTTCTTTTTGGTCCCAGATTTGATATCCCTTCTAAATCTCGTTTGTTTTCCTATTAGGTTTGCCATTCATAGGTTTCGATGTGGTCTTTTACCATTTTCAGAGTTGAATTTTTCTTCTCCTGTACATAGGCTTGTCTACTCTTGTTTTCCTCTTTATGGCTTATGTTATCTAGTGGAAGTTAATATTCTCACTCTCTAATGTTTCCTTTAAAAAAAGCTTTAAGACATGAGTATCCAATTCACATTTTATTTCAATCCTATTTCCTTTTAGAAAACAAAGCATAGGGGCGCCTGGGTGGCTCAGATGATTGGGTGTTTGCCTTCGGCTCAGGTCATGATCTCCAGGTCCTGGGATGGAGCCCCACATCAGGCTCCTGGCTGGCTCAGCGGGGAGCCTGCTTCTCCCTCTGCCTCTCCCCCTGCTTGTGTGCCCTCTCTGTCTCTCTCTCAAATGAATAAATAAAATCTTAAAAAAAAAAAAAAGAAAGAAAGAAAAGAACACACACACACAACAAAGAAACTACTGCCCTCCTTAATTGTAAAATTCTGCCTTAGAGTAAAAGTTAAATTGTTCAGGGCCATCATGGGGCTAGACCACCTGCTCATCATTCCCTAAGAGATATCTGACTTAGCCTAACTGGTTAAGTTAGGCTTAACCTAACCAACAGGCATGCAAAAATATGAGTGTTTTTCACCTTTACAGCTCTCACGGATCCTGGGGAGGCTAGGGGGAGTAGGAGGTTTGTATGATCTTCCTGAATGATCATTCCTTTCAAAACCTTGTGTTTATCTTCAGCTCAATGTTAAATTAGCACTGGCAAGTACAGTAGCATCTGGAATCTGCAGGACAATAAAAGCTCTCCGAGCTACATAAGAACTGATGAAATAGACAAATCTTGAATTTCTCAAACTTAGGTGGAAGCAATAAATAACATTCCATCAGCCTCAGAAGTAATGAAGACAATGCATCAGGTCTAGCTTTCTTTATGGTGGTCAAGAGCCTCATGCATTGGGGAAATTGAGAGGATGAAAATAAGAGAAAAGGAAAAAAACAGAAAGACAATTACTTCCATGTAACCTTCACTACCACAGCTCTCCCTTCCCATGCAACTCACTTAAAATCACTGCTATGAGAGAAATTCAGGTACTAATCTTGATTTCACAACTTACCACTCTTCTGTGCAATTCTTATGTATACCCATGGGAACATATTTAGATATCTATTGGTCACTCACTCCCTGACAAAGTCCAATGTTACTATGTAATTTTGAGTTGCACCCCCAACTTTTCTATGGAAGTTTCCCAACATGCAAAAGTAGACAGGATAATACAATCACTCCCTATGGACCCATGACCCAGGCTCAATAATTATCACAGCAAGGGTGCCTGGGTGGCTCAGTTGGTAAAGCATCTGACTCTTGATTTTGGCTCAGGTCATGATCTCAGCATTGTGAGATCAAGATCAAGATCCGCAGAGGGCTCCGTGTTGGGGGTGGAACCTGCTTGAGATTCTCTCTCTCTCTCTCTGTCTCTGCCTCTGCCCCTCCCTCCTGCACACGTGCTCGCTCTCTCAAAAAAAAAAAAAAATTATCATAGCCAGTCTTGTTTCACCTGCTTCATACTTCCTTTCACCAAACATCCCGCCAGTGTTCAAATTTCCCGGATTCTCTCATAAATGTGTCCCTAGGGTTGATTTGTTGGAAGCGAGAGCCAACAAGATCCACACATTGTACCTGGATGCCATGTCCCTTACGTCTCATGTATTTCACTCTTCTCTCTCCTTTTTATTTCCACCTGAACCTCCCCCCATTACCTCTCATACTTAGATGTTCAAACCCTTAGAAATGAGTCAAAAGAATAATTCAATCAACATTGCTTACCCTTCATCTCCAGCCACCAGTTGTCAACATTTGGCCTCATTTATTTTCTCTCTCACATATGAACTGTTGACGAACCATTCAAAAACTAACTTGCAGACATTGTGACATTTGGCTCCTAAATTCCTAGTCAAGCATCTCCTACGGACAAGGACATTCTCCTACATAACTACAATAACACGAGCACATCTAGAAAATGAACACTAATTTGTAATAGCTAATGTTAATAGAATTTTTTTAATTTAACAAATTTAAATTTCCCTGATGGTCCTAATAGTGTCTTTCATAGTTTTGATACTGCATCTGGTTTTATGTCTCTTTGGTGTCTTTTAATCTACAATTGTCCTCATGCCCTCTTTGGTTTCCCTTTTTGAAGAGTCCAGGTCAGCTGGCTTTAGAACACCCCACATTCTGAGTTTTTCTGATGGTTTCCTCAGGATTAGATCTAGGTGACACATTTTTGGAAGGAAGGTACAGAAGTAATGTTTGTATACTTCTGTTTGCACATAATGACAGTCTGTACTATCATGTTCCCTCTGGTCACTTGGCTAAAAGGTGGTGGTAGCCAGATCTCTCCTCTGTAAAGGAACATTGCTTCCCTTGTAATATTAGATAACTTAAAAAAATATATATTAGATAACATCAGGGCAGGAAGGCAGGGATGGGGGGCTGGGCAGTGACACTGTGAGACCCCATGTAATGATCCTGTTGCCCACCAACCTTACCCTCAATGATCTTTACTTCCATTGCTGACCACTGCCTGAATCAAGTATTACATTAGGAACTGGAGAATGTTGATTTTTCTCATTATGTAATTTCTTCTATATTTACTTTGTGGCATTGTCTTGTAAAGAGGAGCTTTCTTTCCCCTTCCCTTTAAATAAAGATTTTATTTATTTATTTGACAGAGAGACAGTGAGAGAGAGAACACAAGCAGGGGGAGTGGGAGAGGGAGAAGCAGGCTTCCCATGGAGCCGGGAGCCCGATGTGGGGCTCGATCCCAGGACCCTGGGATCATGACCTGAGCCGAAGGCAGAAGCTTAACGACTGAGCCACCCAGGCGCCCCTCTCATTCCCTTTTACTAATCTTTAACATCCTTATTCTTTATGATGCTCAAGTTGCCCCAATTTCACCAGTAGGTATCCCTTCAAGCTGGCTCCTGTGTCCTTGTCTACACAAACCTTAAAAATATTGTTTTTCCTTTCTAATTAGCAAAGAAATATATATTCACTGCAGAATATTTTTAAACAGAAAACTGCAAAAAAGGGGAGGTTCCCATATTCCCCCAACTAAAAATAATTATTAACATTTTGATCTTCTTTCCAGGAGACAGAAAGATAGGTAGGTAGGTAGATAGGTAGATAGGTAGATAGAATTTCTTTTTTATCTGATGTTTTGTTACATTAAAAACAGAAACATAATATAGAGCATACCAAGTTTTCACCAAACTTATTTCCAAAGCAATCATTTCCCACCTCATGAAATATCTTGCTATGACATTATTTTTAATGATCATGACATAAATATTCACTTGGGTGTATCATAACTTACTTTTCCAATGCCCTATAGTTAAGCATTTACTTTGTACCAACTTCTTTGATTATCAGCAAGATTATTTTTACATGTGCTGATCATTTAGAAATACTCTTTTATGAACTGCATTTTCACATCCTTTGTTAATAAACGTTATCTCCTTCTTACTGAATATGTAAATTTTTTAAAATTTTGTTTATGATAAACTTTAACATAAAAGTCTAAATTTTTAGAAATTTTCTAGTCATATGCATCCATCTTTTACTTTCTATTTTCTGCCTGTGATGATACATTTACAAGTCTTTCCCAGCCCAGGTTTATGTAAATATTCATCTTTGTTCTATTACACTGTCCTCCCCAATTCATCTAAAATTTTATTTTGGTATGCTGTATTGGTTAAGGGTCTAACTGGGTTTTTTTTCCACATGGGAACCTGGTTATCCCAAACCCATTAACTGAATACTTTGTCAATTCCCCATTGCTTTAAAATACATTTTTTTAATGTACTAAATGATAACAAATAATTAGGTCTATTACTGGACTTTCTGTTTTGTTCCACTAAGCTTGATGTATAAATTCATTTTCTTCTTTTCCAGTATTTTCTTATTTTTTAAATTATATCCAGTAGTTATGAATCTTTCCTTTATACAATTTATACTTTTATTTTCTTACTTGGTTGAAGAGACATTTCTGACCGATACCACATAAAAGGATTTTTTTTTTAAGTAGGCTCTATGCCCAACATGAGGCTTGAACTCACAACCCTGTATCAAGAGTCACATGCTCTAAGGACTGAGCTAGCCAGGCGCCCCAAGGATATCCTTTTCAAGATGTCTTTGATTCTTCTCCTGGTGGGCTAAATTTGGTTGTTGCAATAAATTTTCTTTTCAAGAGTGCTAAGCATACACAAGGGGCTTGGCATATATTATCTCTCCTTAACCTTTATAACAATCTTATGAAGTAAATAATATTTTCTCTAGTTTTTAGATAAAGAAACTAAACCTTCAAGAGGTTAAATAATTGGTCCAGGTTTACACAGCGTGGATGCTGTGCTACCTGAATTTTACCTCAGATCTACACAGAGTCGGGAATACGTGGGTGTTATATACTTTGTGAGCTCTTGTGTGTCTGAGAAAGACCTTATATTGTCTTCACACATGAGCAGTTTGACTGGATGAGAACTAGTGGATTACAGTCCTTTCCCACAAATGTTTATAGTTCAACAA
Organism: Neomonachus schauinslandi; assembly: GCF_002201575.2. NCBI lineage: Eukaryota > Metazoa > Chordata > Mammalia > Carnivora > Phocidae > Neomonachus > Neomonachus schauinslandi. The sequence goes on along the minus strand of NC_058405.1, from coordinate 69,195,437 downwards.
TGTTTCAGTTAGAAATGGGTTTAATTGCATTTAGCAGAAAACTCAGGTAACAGTGTCTTTTAAAAATTTATATATTACATATAAAAAATACAGAGATATCACATGGACCCAAGTCAACAATGAATCCAGGTATCTTCCACCTTTCTTAGCATGAGGCTTCCATTCCTCCCCCCCTCCATTCTGTGCCTCCTACTGCAGCTCCAGCTTTCACATCCATATTCTACATGGTAGAAATCGGCAAGAGAGCCTTGAAAATGTAGTTGTTGTTTGCTTTTTTTTTTTAAGATTTTATTTATTTATTTGACAGAGAGAGACACAGCGAGAGAGGGAACCCAAGCAGGGGGAGCAGGAGAGGGAGAAGCAGGCTCCCCGCTGAGCAGGGAGCCCGATGTGATGGGGGGCTTGATCCCAGGACCCTGGGATCATGACCTGAGCCAAAGGCAGACGCTTAACGACTGAGCCACCCAGATGCCCCAAAAATGTAGTTTTATAGTAGGCACATTGCCACACCCAACAAAAAGGAACTAAGGAGTTTGGCGTAGTTAATAATAGCTTTGCAACAGTCTTACTAGTGTGTGTCTAAGTACTGAGTTTATCTTTTTATCACTTTTGTTTAGGTCTTCAACTCAGAAATATGTGCTCTTCTATCTGTAATCGTAGCTTTGGTTATATTTACTATGGTTTTATTTGATTATATTTATTATCACATGTGTCTTCTTTTTTTTTTTTAAAGATTTTATTTATTTATTTGAGAGAGAGAGAGAATGAGAGAGAGCACATGAGACGGGGGAGGGTCAGAGGGAGAAGCAGACTCCCTGCCGAGCAGGGAGCCCCATGCGGGACTTGATCCAGGGACTCCAGCATCATGACCTGAGCCGAAGGCAGTCGCTTAACCAACTGAGCCACCCAGGCGCCCCACATGTGTCTTCTATATTACTCTTCGATTTTCTGAATTGTGATTCTATTCATCTTTATTTCTAATGGACTTTTAAAGTCCAACATTTTCTTTGGATTCTTTATTAAAAATAGTTCTCATTTAGCTCCTTTTTAATTCTTTTCTGCTTCTTAGCCAACTCCCTTCGTATTTCAGACTCCTTATTATTATTTTTTTTTATTTCATGACATGGAGAGGAATTTTCAAGAAAAAAACTTTAAATATATAGAAAAGGAAAAATAATATAATAAATATCTGTATACCTACCACCTGGGTCTATAATTGTTAACATTTTCTCATATTTGTTTTGTTGGCTTAAAATTCAACCAACCCCCCTGCCCTTAACTCTGGCATTCCCAACACCTTTACTATACTTCTCTTTTCCCTTTTCCAGGGCACTTATCCCTTCTAACATAATATATAATTTCTTTATACTTTACAACTGCTTCTCTACCTCTGGCATACAAGGTCCATGAGGGCAGGATCTTTGTTGTGTTCACTAATTATTCTCAAGTACCTAGAAGACTGCCTGGAATATAGTAGGCACTCAATAAATATTTGTTGAATGAAATAAAGTATATTTTTATATCTATTCATGTTTATATATAGACTTAGTCCATTCCTTTTAACCACTATATGTAGTGCTCCATTATCAGCAAATATAGCTAACATTTATTAAGTGCTTACTCTGTTCCAACACTATTCTAATGGATTTACATTTCTCATATAATGCTCAAATAGACCTGTGAGATAAATACTGTTAGTAACCCCTGTGGTACAGATGAAGAAATTAAGACTCACTGCAGCTCTAATGACACACAGACTGAAAGTGAAGAAATAGAAAAAGATATTCCATGCCAATGGAAAAGAAAATAAAGTTGGAATGGCAATACTCATATCAGACAAAACCAACTTTAAAACAAAGACTGGGGGCACGTGGGTGGCTCAGTCGGTTGAGCATCCAACTCCTGATTTCAGCTCAGGTTATGATCTCAGGGTCATGGGACTGAGCCCCAAGTTGGGCTCTGCGCTCAGCACAGAGTCTGCTTGTCGCTCTTTCTCTGCTCCCCCCACCCCCACTCGTGCTCATTGTCTCTCTTAAAAAATAAATAAAATCTTTTTAAAAAAAGATAATAAAAGACAAAGAAAAGACATAACATAATGATAAAGGCGTCAATCCAAGAAGAGGATAGAACATTCGTAAATATTTATGCATCCAACATAGGAGCACCTAAACAGATAAAGCAAATACTTGCAGGCAAAAAGGGAGAAATTGACAGTAATACAATAATACTGGGGACTTTAATGCCCCTCTTTCATCAATGAATAGATCATCCAGGCAGAAAATCAATAAGGAAACATTGGCCTTAAACAACATAGTAGACCAAATGGGCTTAATATACAGAACATTTCATCCAAAAACTGCAGAATATACATTCTCTTCAAGTGCACATGGAACACTGTCACACACAGATTATATGTTAGGCCACAAAACAAGTCTCAATAAATTCAGGAAGACTTAGTCATATCAAGCATCTTTTCTGATAACAGTGGTATGAAACTAGAAATCAATTAAAAAAAGAAAACTGAAAAAAACACAAACATTTGGAGACTAAACAACCTGCTACTAAATGACCAATGTGTCAATGAACACATCAATAAGAAAATAAAAAAATAGCTTGAGACAAATTAAAATGGAAACACAACTTTCCAAATCTATGGGATGGATATAGCAATAGCTGTTCTAAGAGGGATGTTCATAGTGATACAGACCTACTTCAAGAAATAAGAAAATCCCCCCAAAAATCTAACTTTATACCTAAAAGAACTAAAAAAGAAGAAGAAACAAGGCCCAAAGTTAGTAGAAGGAAGGAAATAATAAAGATCCGAGGAGAAATAAATGAAATAGAGACTAAAAAAAGGACAAAAGAAAAGGTCAATGAAACTAATAGCTGGTTTTTTTTGAAAAGATAGACAAAAATCAATAAACTTCATGAAGAAAAGAAGACTCATCAAGAAAAAAAGGAGAAAGGACCCAAATAAATAAGAAACTAAAGAGAAGTTGCAACTGATATCACAGAAATACAAAGAACTATAAGAGACTACCACAAACAATTATATGCCAACAAACTGGAAAACAGAAGAAATGGACAAATTCCTAGAAACACACAATCTTCCAAGACTGAATCATGAAAAAATAGAAAATCTAAATAGATCAATTACAAGTAATGAAACTGAATCAGTAATTTTAAAGCTCCCAAAAAACAAAAGTCCAGGACCAGAGAGCTTCACAGATGAATTTTACTAAACATTTAAAGAAGAGTTAGTCCCTATCCTTCTCAAATTATTCCAAAAAACTGAAAAGGAGGGGCGCCTGGGTGGCTCAGTCGGTTAAGTGTCTGCCTTCGGCTCAGGTCATGATCCCAGGGTCCTGGGATTGGGCCCCACATCTGGCTCCTTGCTACACAGGGAGCCTGCTTCTCCCTCTCCCTCTGCCACTCCCCCTGCTCGTGCTCTCTCTCTGTCTAATAAATAAATAAAATCTTAAAAAAAAACAAAAAACTGAAGAGGAAGTAACAATTCCAAACTCATTTTATGAGGCCAGCATTACCCTGATACTAAAATCAGACAAAGACACCACAAAAGAAAGAAAATTTTGAGCCAATATCCTTGATGAACATAGATGCAAAGATCCTCAAAAAATATTAGCAAATCAAATTCAACACTACATTAAAAGGATCATACACCATGATCAAGTGGGATTTATTCCAGGGATGCAAGGATGGTACACCATCTGCAAATCAATCAATGTGAGGGCGCCTGGGTGGCTCAGTCATTAAGCGTCTGCCTTCAGCTCAGGTCATGGTCCCAGGGTCCTAGAATGGAGCCCTGAATCGGTCTCCCTGCTCAGCGGGGAGCCTGCTTCTCCCTCTCCCACTCCCCCTGCTTGTGTTCCCTCTCTCGCTGTGTCTCTTTCTGTCAAATAAATAAATAAAATCATTTTAAAAAAATCAATGTGATACACATTAACAAAACAAAGGATAAAAATCATATGAACATCTAAATAGTTGCTGAAAAAGCACTTGACAAAAATCAACATCCATTTTTATCCTCCTGGCCACTAGACACCATAATAGCTAGCCTTTGTGGCCCAAGCATGGGCCTTTAGGCGTTTGTCTGAGCAGCCCTCCTTGGGGTCCTAGCCATGAGGCCAAGAACCCAGCTGGAAGTGGAAGCCTGGAATGTGGGTCCTGGAGGGAGATCATGCTGTGGGATTGTCCAGGCCTAAGGCAGGGGTGAGAGGGGTGGTTGGGGGGGCCTGCAGCAGGAGGGCCAAACTGTAGGTGGCCCTTGTCTCACTCCAGTGCTTGTCCTAGGTCATACCTTCAACACCCATTTATGATTAAAAACTCCCAACAAAGTGGTTATAGAAGGAATGTATCTCAACATAATAAAAGCCACGTATGACAAATCCACAGCTAACATCATGTTCAATGGTGAAAAGCTAAAAGCTTTTCCTCTAGGATGAGGAACAAGATAAGGATGCCCACTCTTGCTACTTTTATTCAACATAGTACTGGAACCCCTAGCTACAATAATCAGACAAGAAAAAGAAATAAAAGGCTTGATTCAAATTGGTAAGGAATAATTAAAACTGTCACTATTTGCAGATGACATGACACTACCTACAGAAAACCCTAAAGATCATCAAAAAAACTATTAGAACGAATAAATGTATTCAGTAAAGTTCCAGAATACAAAAGTAACATACAGAAATTGGTTGCATTTCTACATACTAATAATGAGCTATCAGAAAGAGAAATGAAGAAAACAATCTTATTTAAACTACATCAAAAAATAAAATAAAATAAAATACCGAGGGATAAATTTAACATAGTAGGTTAAAGACCTGCACTCTGAAAACTGTAAGAATATTTTATTGATGAAAGAAATTGAAGATAACAAAAATAAATTGACAGATATAATATGATCATGGACTGGAAGAATTAATATTGTCAAAATGTCTATACTACCCAAAGCAATCTTCAGATTCAATGCATTCCTCATCAAAATACCAATAGTATTTTTCACAGAACTAGAACAAATAATACTAAAATTTATATGGAACAACAAAAGACCCCAAATTGCCAAAGCAATCTTGAGAAAGAAAAACAATGCTGGACGTATTATGCTCCCTGATTTCAAATTACACTACAAAGCTATAGTTATCAAGACAGCATGGTACTGGCACAAAATAGACACATAGATCAATGAAACAGAATAAAGAGCCCAGAAATAAACCCACATTTATATGGTCTATCTAGACAAAAGAGGCTAGATAAACAATGGGGAAAAGACAGTCTCTTCAATAAATGGTGCTGGGAAAACTGGAGAGCCATATACAAAAGAATGAAACTGGGCCACTTTCTTATGCCATACACAAAATAAACTCAAAATGGATTAAAGACCTGAATGTAACACCTGAAACCATAAAACTCCTAAAAGAAAATATAGGTAGTAAGCTCTTTGACATCACTCCTAATAATATTTTTTTGGACCAGTATCCTTAGGCAAGGACAACAAAAGCTAGAACAAACAAATGGAATTACATCAAACTAAAAAGCTTTTGCACAGTGAAGGAAACCATCAACAAAATAAGAAGGCAACCTACTGAATGGGAGAAGTTATTTGCAAGCCATATATCCAGTAAAGGATTAATATTCAAAATATGTAAAGAACTTACACAATTTAATATCAAAAAATATCTGATTTAAAAATAGGCAGAAGACATGAAAAGACATTTCTCCAAAGAAGACATGCAGATGGCCAAGCGTCACATGAAAAGATGCTCAACATCACTAATCATCAGGTAAATGCAAATCAAAACCACCATGAGATATCACCTCACACCAGGCAGATTGGCCATTATCGAAAAGATAAGAAATAACAAGAGTTGGTAAGGATGTGGATAAAAGGGACCCTCATACACTGCTGGTGGGAAAGTAAATTGGTGCAGCCACTATGAAAAAGTGTATGGAAGTTCCTCAAAACATTAAAAATAGAACTATCATATGATCCAGTCATTCCACATCTGAGTATTTATCTGAAGAAAACAAAACACCAATTTGAAGAGCTATATGCACCCCTGTGTTCACTGCAGCATTATTTACAATAGCCCAGATACGAAAGCAACTTAAGTGTCCATCGATAGATGAATGGGTAACAAAAGATGTGGTGCATATATGAAATATGACTTAGCCATAAAAAGAGTAAAATCTTGCCATTTGTGACAACGTGGGTGGACCTGGAGGGCATTATGCTAAGTGAGGTAAGTCAGACAAAGACAAACACAATCTGATTTCACTTACATGTGTAATCTAAAAAACAAAACAACTGTTATATGTCAATGACATCTCATTAAAGCTGGAGAAAAACAAAGACCCATGAGTGGTACAGCTGGATTAAATCCTAGACTTCCGGTCCCAGAGCTGCACACTATAAAATAAACAAACCACATTTATTTATCCTTTTCTCTAGTAACATTTAGTTTGTTTGCAATTTCCCCTACCATGAACAAGTTTCAGCGAACATCATTGTGCCTATCTGCCTTTGCATGTGGAACAGTCCCTGAGGGTATATACATCAAGTGGAATAGCCATGGAATCCTTTTTTGTTTGTTTTTTGAAAGTACAGAGAAGAGCAGATGTTATTTAAAATTTTCTTCTTCCCTTCAGAAAATTTTTTCCCCTGATAGAATATACGTTCCATGAAGGCAGGGATTTTTGTCTGTTTTGTTCACTGCTCTCTTCTAAGCAAATAGAAGAATGTCAAGCACATAAGAGATATTTAGTAAGTACCTGCTGAGTATATGAATGGTTCTTGAATATTAGGCTCTGTTGCCTTAATTATGCAAACACTTTTTATACAGCCCCAAACTGTGTGAGGGGAATTTCTAGTTACTCATCTTTGTACATTGAGAATTTTACCCAAACCTTGGATTTACCCCCCCAAAAGGGACTGGAAGAGAGGAGTCTTCTTGGATTCCAGCACTTTTCTCTGATGTTATTCTCCTCAAGGACTTTAAACTCGGGGGTCAGGAACAAGTTCTACGACTCAACAGCCTGAAGAGAAAGGGGTGGGGGCCACAGCTGTAAATGACTTGGGACAGTTTCCCCTGAGTCCTGGTGTGGTTTGACCTTCGTGGTGCTGCCAAACACCATACCAGGGCTGAGCCTTGCCCTTGGAGAGATGCAGCTCAACCACTACCAGCCCCGTGGACACTTCCAAGCCACAGTGGCTAAGGAGACTCCCGTGAAGAGTTCCCAGTCTGTCCCACTGCTCACTCCTGCCCTTACCCTTTGTGCCTCTGAAGTAGGGCATATTGATGAGATCCCAAACCAGACTCTCAGATAGTCCTCAAGTCCAGTGGGGTCCCACTCCACTTCATCTAGAAGAACTTCCTTTCTCTTGCATGTGAATAGCTCCCTTCTGTAGAATCTAGCAATGGTTTCCCCCAAGTTTCTATTGTTGGTCAATTCAACCATGCTCAGAAAAGCCATGAGAAGCACACCTACCTCAGTACTAGCTTGTTTTTGGCTGTGTTTTCCCCAAATGTCATAAATCGGTTACAGACAACAGAACAGTGGTTGAACAGGAAAACTGTCCCTTTAGGCTCTTTTTTTGACTGCTGCTTCATGTGAAAGCAGCTGCATCTTTGATTCTAAATTTTAAGCCTCTTTTTAGTGTTAACTACTGGGTGGTGGAGACAGCACATCCGGTATCTTCACGTGTAAAACACAGGAATGGTTCTCCTGTGCACAGATGGAAGAGGACTTCGGAGGGGGGGGGCTGTACCCCTTTTGTTCTCTTGTCTGTTTTCCACAGCCCATTCATTCTTTTACAACTCACTTTATGTGAATAATCTCCTTTTCACTTTTGTGCTTTTTCAAGACCCATGCTGACAACTGAACTGACAACTCTCAGGAAGCTTCAGGAATTAACAAATCCATCAAATATTTAATGATTTAGGTCTACGAGGTGCCAGACCTTCTCTCAGAAGCTGAAGAGAAAATATTTCCTGATCTCATGGAGCTTACAACACACCTCATCTCAAGAAGCGTACCTCCTAGTAAAAGAAATAGATCATAAATAAGCATATGTCAGATAGTGCAAAATGGGAGAAAAGGAAGTCAAATGTAGGGCAAAGAATGTTGGAGAGGCGCTATTTTAGAGAGCAGAGAAAGCCCCTCTCAGACCCACTTCTTCATCATATCCTTAAAGTGTGGGAAAAGAACATTGAAACATCCTAGCTATACAATCATACCTCAACAGGATTCCCTAGTAACTGGGAAAAGCAGATGTAGGTGTGTTTGTTCATGAACATCCCTAGTAAGGTAAGACCACTTTGTGTATAATGAAATCTGGACTCTTAGAATCAAATGTGTGATTCTCTGATCCTAATGTCCTCACTTATAAAATGAAATCAACTATATCGTAGGGTTATTGTAAAGATCCAATAAGCCAGCATATATAAAGTGCCAGGCATATAGTTAGCACTTAATAAATGTGGGCTTTCTTTCCTTTCTCCCTTCCCTTTTCCCAGGCTCTTACCTTGATAAAACAGATAGCCATACACATGATGCAACAGAGATCCTTATGAAGGAACAATTAGAAATTAGATCAGTTTCTCTTTGTCGTACTATTTCCTCGATCCATAGAGCCTAGATCTCTTTAGATAATTTAGAGTAAAAATGAACAATTTCTTATTGGGTTCCTCTAGAGTCTGAATGGGCCTAGAATGGTACCATTATAGAAAAGAGTTCATTGAAATGCCATGAGGGAATGAAGGCACTAGATTGAATTACAAATGTCCTATCATGTGAGCAGATGAGGAAGGGGCTTGAGATCCTCCAGAGTTGAGTGTTGACAACATCTCTGTCCAACACAATATAATCAGGATAAATATGAATACTTATTAAAAAATCTAAATCATCCCCTCCCATTATCCCCAGTGGTACCAGATTAATAAAGAAAATAAATTCCCTGGTATTTTTTAATAGCAGAAGAAACATATCATCAATACTAACAAATAACAAAATATGGCTTTCTTACCCTAACAGTTGAAATCCAGGTAAACTTAGCCCTTCTAACAGGCCATGTGTTTTTGTTTTTATTAAACAACAGATCAAAACCAACCTCATTACTCTTTCACGAAATCACTCCCACTAACTTCTTCCTCTGGTGTAGAAGTAAAGGCTCTGGACTAGAAATAAGAAGTCATCCCTATGACCTTGATCAAGATGTCTCACTTCTCAGAGCTTAGTGTCTTGGGCTTGGACTAGATTAACTCTGTGGGAACTTCTTGTGCATGTCCTGAGATTTTCCTATGAAAACATTCTTCCTCTATCATTTCTTCCCCTATTTCTACTGCTTCTCTAATCATAAGCCACACCTGCAATATGATATTGCTCCGACTCAGCAGGGTGCTCTCCCACGATCCCAGTGGCTCCAGGACCATGGTTGTGGTAAATCCGCTGTACAGCTGGGCAGCCTTTCCAGCAAGTAATTACAAACACACACTGCACTGTATCTTCTTACTCTCTGTGAAACATTTCTAGCATTTACAGTCCTTATTCATCCCAACCTGCGGAAAGAAGTATTGTAAGGACTCTCAGCAACGGAGAGAGGAGATTTAAAACCCACCTTAGGAAAATCATTGAAAATAGACCTAAGTGAATAAAGAATTGATATGTCACCTAAGTGATACTTTATTTTTATAGACACAGACTTGGAATCCTGCAAACTTTCTATTTTGACCTTGCTTTTATTTACAAGAGCCCTGGCCTTATAAATAAAAACACCATGGTCCAAGCCTACTGGCCAAGGGTGCTGTGGAGCACAGGATGCTTCAGGGTCTCACTACTCACTACTTCTTCTCACCCTTCTTCTCAACTGCCTCCCATAGGTCACTGCGTTTGCTTGTAAAGTATACCTGCATCCTCGCCTCTGTCTGATCATTTCATCACATCAGGAAAGCAACCTGTAACTTCCTTGGAAAGCTCTAGTGCCCAAAAATAATGGAAAGATATCTCTCTTGATGGAAAAGTTCATGTTATGTGGAGACATGAACAAAAGAAAAGACAGCTGTCAGCAAGCATCCTTTGAGCCTAACTGAATCCATGTTACAAACCATTTGTGATGGTGCCAAATGGAACTGGAACATTGCAAAGGATGCAACACGTACTAGAGCATGGGTCTCAGACTTTGCTTTGATTGATATGTAAAGATTCAAAGGAATTCCAGGAACTGACGTAAGGTTGGCAACATTTTTCATATGTGGCCTTAAAAACAAAAGGAAGAACTACCCTCTTCTATTGCCATTTCATTTCATTTCAAATGGAAAATTTCATGGTATATCCATGCCGTGGAATAATATTCAGCCATAAAAAGTAATGAGGTTCCGATATAGGCTACAACATCGATGAACCTTGAAAACATTAAGCCTAATGAAATAAGCCAGACACAAAAAGACAAATATTTTATGATTCCACTTACATGAGGTATCTAGGGTAGTCAAACACATAATGATGGAAAGTAGATCAGAGGTTACCAGGGGCTGAGGAGAAGGGGGGATGGGGAGTTATTGCTTCATGGGTCGAGTTTCTTGAAATAGATACTAGTGATGGTTGCACATCATGTAATTAATGCCACTGAATTGTACACTTAAAAAAATGGTTAAAATGGCCCAAAAGGGGGACATTTTCTCACACACACACACACACACACACACACACACACATACGCACACACGATGCAAAGCACAGAGGTAAACAGACCGTCCACAGAAGCCTTCACTGATGTAAGAGGAAAGGACAAATGCAGATCCAGGTGAGCTTGTCAGTTCAGCTGTGGAAACAGATACTTCTGGATCATCTGCTGAGAGTGAAAGGGTCTTGGGATTGGAATCCTACTTCTTCTATCAACTCAGTACTTCTTTGTGCAGGTTTTGGTGTTCCCCATGATCTGGCTCTGAGTTTACCTAACCAACACATTCACTAATTCCTACCATCCACTTCAGTCAAGCCATTCTCTTCACACCACCCAGCTGTCTGTCTCCTATCTCCACCATCTCCTTATTCATGTTGCTAACCCTTTCCTTTGTTCAGCCACATCCTCCCCATCTTCAAGGCCAGCTCAAGAACCATTTCCATATGGAAGAAACTCTCTCTCATCCATAGTTTTCCTATTCTCCTAATCATCCTCAGTGACTTCCCTGGCCTTGAACACCAACAGCAATATAAAATGCTCTTCCAGGGCGCCTGGGTGGCTCAGTTGGTTAAGCGACTGCCTTCAGCTCAGGTCATGATCCTGGAGTCCCAGGATCAAGTCCCTCATCGGGCTCCCTGCTCAGCAGGGAGTCTGCTTCTCCCTCTGACCCTCCCCCATCTCATGCTCTCTATCTCATTCTCTCTCTCAAATAAATAAAATCTTTAAAAAATAATAAATAAATAAATAAATAAGTAAATAAAATGCTCTTCCCCGTTACAGCTTACTTACCCACAGCAGTGTGTGGATTCTTGTTTTCCATTTGCTAGTCTTTTGTAGGCTCCTTCTCTTAATCTTATTTACTAAGCAAGTACTAATAGTCTTTTAAGTACCCAGCAAATACTATTATTGTTGATTAGTGAATAATAATTAACAATAGTTGCTATTTATATAGCCCACGCATTCCACAGTGCTTTTACACATGTAATTACGGGATCATTGTTTACCAGTCTCTTAAATCCCCACAACAAACTTATTAATGAAATGTTAGTTCCATTTTAATGAAAAAGAACCTGAGGTGTCAAAGAATCAAGTGGCCCATGCAAGTTCATATGCTAATTAATAAATTAATAATTACTATATTTAATAACAAAATAACAATTAAAATCAATCTTGTGTATTAAAAAAAGTTTCCTAATACATGTCCAACTGAGAATAAACCTAGGAAAAAGACTTTTTATATAGAAAATGACACATTTATTTTGTTATTTAATAAATGTTTTGTCTCACACAACCTGATTCTATTTAGCCAAGTTGTTTCACAAAACTATTTTCAACTTTATTTTTTTAAAGACTTTATTTATTTATTTATTTGAAAGAGAGAGATTGAGCACAAGCAGGGAGAGAGGCAGAGGGAGAAGCAGAAGCAGACTCCCTGCTGAGCAGAGAGCACAATGTGGGGCTCCATCCCAGGACTCTGGGATCATGACCTGAGCCGAAGGCAGACACTTAACCGACTGAGCCACCCAGGCACCCCTATTTTCAACTTTAAAAAGTTAACAAGTAATATATACTTGTCATAGAAAAATAAGAAAATAAGTCGGGGGGAGGTCTATAATCCCATTATCTAAAGTCAACAACTACTAACATATCTTTTCACACATTTGTTTATGATTATATGTGGACCCCCTTTCTTTGAATAGAAAATGGAATTTTTGTATAGATAGACAGCTTTGCTTATAGGCTTTTTAACTTAATGGGGGGGAGGAATGAATATATTTGCATGTCAAATACATCTATGTTCCCATTAATAACTGCATGACTTGTAAGCTAATCCCCTATTTTTGTATGTTTAAGTTGGGTCACATTTTTTCTATCATAAAACTGTGATGAACATTTCTCTATCTTTATGCACTTGTCGAATTATTGCCTTAGGATGAATTCCTGGAAGTAGGACTTACAGGTCAATGGTAAGAAACTATTTTTGAAATTTTTTTGTCATGAAATAGAGGTGATAAATCAGATTTAGGGGCATGCTAAGTTTTCAGTACTCTGTCGTACTAAAAAAATTTTTTAACCAGATAAAACTCTGTTTTTTAAATATGTCCGAAGAATTTAAATAGATGGTTTCAACATCCCAACCCCTTCAAACTATAAAAACATAAAAATGAAAAGCACAATCATCTAACATTGATTTGGAAGAAAGACATAGCCTAATTCAATAACTTTTATTATTTCTTTAATCAAATGAGAAAAGCAGAAAAAAAAGCGGAACCCACATTTGTAAAAATGATCTCCTCCAATTTTTAAAAGCTTTTTATTTTTCTGATTTAAAAAATACATATTCGTTATAGAAAATTTGGAAAATACAGAGAATGAAGAAAATACGAATTTCCCAGAATCCAACAATACATCAGATAGCCTTACAGTTTTACTACTTTCTCCACATGTGTACTTGTTAACAATTTGCCATTTTCCTTCTCTTCCCAACCCAACCCCCACCTCCCCAGAGAGGAGGGGAAGGCAGGTCCTTGAGGGCCACGGCCGCTGACATCCCGGTGACATCCGCCACACCATTTCATCCTTACTGAAGGCTTCCCTCCTTGCTGAGCTGTGGCCTGTTTCCCTTCTTACTTCCCAGATTGCTACACAAATGCACAAGCCCCCCACCCCCCGAAAGCAGGGCTAAGGCTCCTCTGCCCCAGAACTCCTAACCGGAGAACTGACCAAGTCAACTTCCAGCTACTTGTGGCATTTCAGAGCCAGGCTTCTCCCCCGTAACACCCTGAAGATTTATCTCAGCTGATCAACATCTGAAGCGGCAACTAATACCTCATAAAATGTATACAGCACTTTTAAAGTTTATCAAGTTCTCTCACACACATTGTAACCTCTGTGAGTGTCTTCTGAAGTGGACAGAGCAGATATCCCTGTGTAGCAGAAAATGAAACCAAGGTGCAGAGGAGCTGAGTAAAGGTCATAGATAGTGAGTGGCAGAGCTTGGATTTGAAGCTGTAAATTGACTCCAAGGTCAGAGCTCTTTACCTAGCCATTATTAACAAGCCATTCTTAAGACTGACAACTAGAAATTGAGAGCCAGAAGGATCTTCAATAAATTACCTAATCTAATCGCTTCTTAGTATTCACGTATAAGGAAAATAAGTCCCAGAGAAGCTAGGTGATTGCCGAAAGTCACCAGCTTTCATGATGAAGAGGATCTAAAGGCACAATCTTCGGACTCCCAGGCCAGTGCTCACGCCAGTCGTCCCTAGAGAGATGTTCTTTAATAAGCTGGTCTCTCATCCGGTGTCTTCTGGTTAGCCAAATGTCAACCAGGAATTAAAATCCTAAAAGTGTAGAATGTTAGAGCCAGAAGGGACCTTAAAGACCACCCCGGCCAACCCACTCACTTCACAGATGTGGAATCTAAGGTCCAAATCCCATGGCTTTTGAAGTTCAGTCCTATGCACTTCCCTTCCACTTATCCTATCACTTCCCTTCTGAGTAGTTAAAAACAAAATCTGGCCAAAGATTTTACTTCCTTCTTTGACACTGAGCGTGCCACAGGCCACAGATTAGCAAAATCAAAGTGAAACTAAACGGGATTTGAATTCAAAAGATACTTAGTTTGTAACAGATGTACCCACCATGACTGTTACCCAAAAATACCCAAGTTCTGCTGGGTTCTAGGCAGGCTCCCCCACTCTCCACCCTCCATCGCCCTAACCAGAGAGAAGGCCTACTGAAATCCTTGCGTTTTAGGAAAGGGTACCTATGACCCTTTGGAAGTCACCACCCCTTTAATCTGTGAAAATGTAGCAATCCTGTTTCGCTAAAGGCTTTTACTCCACAAATCATCCAGGAATCCGAATTAAAACTGTCAGCACATCACCAGGACTGTCACAGTTCGCTGACCCCAGTGGACTCAGACCTTGCTCCCACCATCTTTGTGTACCCCCCAAATCAGCTCCTGAACGTCTGCTAACCTTGATTCTTCTGTAGCAACTCCATGGCTCTATGGCTAGCCTTACTTCTCTAATGAGATGGAAAGCTCTTTGAGGGCAAGAGACTACTTCTATCGCCCCTAGCTTCAAGAAACTTTAAGGATAAACAAAACCATGTGTAAAACCAAGCGCAGTCACAGAGGTGTAAACAGGAAGCCAAGGAGCAGAGGATGAGCGTCAACTGGTGGGGAGGGGTAGCTGCTGGGTAAGGTAACAGATCCGAGTCTTAAAGGGCTAGTGGAATCAGCCGGGCAAAGGTAGGCGGAAGGCAAGCCAGGCAGGCGGGCCAGCGTCAGCAAAAGCAAGGAGAGGAACAGTTCAACGTTGCCGTAGCATCAAGTGCAAGGCGGGCAGTGGTGGGAATTGCGGCTGTAGCGGTGGGCCCGGCAAGGAGGCGGCAGGCAACGAGCCCGCGTAATTCGCGCTGACCTGTACGGGGAGGGCAGCTTACGCAATTCGCGAGTAAACGAATTTGGGCGCCCACTGCGAGGCTCTGTCAATGACCGCCTGTGGTGGCCGCGCCGCCCCCCCCCCCCCCCCCCCCCCCCCCC